>NC_047678.1:2103422-2143422 GCF_011762505.2 Arvicanthis niloticus | reverse complement strand
GGGACCCTGAACTACCAGGACCTGAACCTCTGTCCCCCTGGAAAGACTTGTGAGGCCGGCCGAGGACAAGCAGCCCCATGCAGGTAAGTCAAGTAGGTAGAACCAAGAAGAATCCATTGCTCATACTCTTGAGAAAGCTACTATGTAGATAAATTCATGTGCTCCTCTAGACCACCAGCCAAAAGTGTTATTTTGGATATTATAAACTAAATTGTGTATAAAACAAGCAGGAGGATATACAGGTTGATGATACAAGATCAAGAGAAGAGAAGCTGATGACTGTCCACAGGGTATCTCTATGTCTGTTACAGTTAAGGCACAAACATGGTTTCATATGGGTTTGAAACACTGCTTATAAAAATTCCTTTGGAAATGAGAAAGTGTAAGAGAAGACAGATGATAAAGTACAGAGATGTGTGGCTTCCAGTAAGAGAGCAAACTGACCTGAAATAAGATTTGAGACACCCAGATAGGTGACAAGCAGAACAAAGGCAACCTTCAAAAGAGAAGCCTTCTACACCCGGGAGTTTCTTTTAGAAAGCAGAGCAGATCCACAAGAGAGGAGTGAACTGGCCACTCAGGATTGGAGTGCAGCTGCTTCCTGTTTACAAACGCAGAGCTGCCTAAGCCTGAAGAAGTGACTTCTGAACCAGGTGTGGTGGCCCAGCTCTTCCGGGACTGAGGCAGGAGGACACCTGCAAGTTCAAAACTGGCCAGTTACAGTTTCCAGATTCCCTATCTGTAAAACAAAACAATTTCTATAATCTAAAAAGGCCACCCTAATGAGACACCAACCCCTGAAGACATTAACAGTTCCCTGCAGACACAGGCAAGAAGGCTAACAAAGAAAAGATAAGATTAGAGAAAAATATAGCCTATACTATAGACAAGCTACTGTCAATGACAACAACAACAATAACAGAAGGAGGAGGAGGGCAGTAAAAGATAAACATCCTAATGATAAAGTAAGCAGTGATACAGAGGTGCTGCTCACAGGAGAGGATTCTCAGTCTCACTGTATACGGGGATGTGCAAGTACAGTTGAGATCCTAAGTGTTGCTCATGAGTACAGATAGTGTGTAGTCCAGGGGTGCACCACTTCTAATCATCTCTGCTGCTGGATCTGTGTATCAGAACCGTCCTCGTTCAAGAAAATCTTTTCAGCATCTCTAGAAAATAAATGTGGCTTGAATACTCTACTTTTAAATATTTTTTTTCTTTTCTTTTATTGGATATTTTCTTTATTTACATTTCAAATGTTATCCCCTTTCCTAGTTTCTCCTCTGGAAACCTCCTATTCCATCCCCCTAGTTACACCTATTCAGTGCTCTGGGCCAGGTGCTTCTAGGTTCTTGGCCTCTTACCAAAAGAGTTGAAAATGAGGTCTCCCATGGAATTACAGAAGCAGCTAGGTAACTGGACAGAGTGGATTACAGAAGGATTCACTATTAAAGACTGACAGTGGATCACATGACTGAGCATATTCACAGCTCACTGGCTGGAGCCTGGAACCTCCCCCACCCCTTTTTTAAATTGGATATTTTCTTTATTTATATTTCAATTGTTTTCTCCTTTCTAGGTCTCCCCTTCAGAAACACCCTATCCCATCCCCCTCCCCCTGCCTCTATGAGGGTGCCCCCCACCCACTCACCCACTCCCATCTTCCCACTCTGGCATTCCTTTACACTGGGGCATCGAACACCCTCAGCTCCTTCAGTCCTTTCTCCAACTCCTCCATCAGGGACCCCTCGTTCAGTCCAATGGTTGGCTGCAAGCATCCCCTCTGTATTTGTCAGACTCTGGCAGAGCCTCTCAGGAGACAGTTATATCAGACTCCTGTCAGCAAGCATTTCCTAGCATCCACAATAGCGGCCTGGAGCATTTTTTTATGGCTACTAAGGGGCACAGCATGGTTATATAATTTACTTTTCCAACCATGTTTGTCCTGTCCTCTAATGCATTTGATTTTAACTATACACATATTAAATTGTGCATAGACATAAGATGGCAATGATTGTAAGCATTGTCCCTAAGAATGTACCAGAGGACACAATTCCATCTTACCCATGTGTACCCAAAACAAATTTAGGCCAGATCAGCCTCTCTATTTTCTATACCCAGATGCACTGGGAATGCAGCTGAAGAGAAACTCTCAAAAAGTGACTTTTCTCACCAAAGGTGAGGAAATAAACTGTTGTGTAGAGATGGAAGGGTTCAGAGATGTTCAGAGAGGAGAGGGGCAATGGGTGTGGTTACTAAAATCTGCTGTACAAAGCTACTGACTGCCACAGAACTTAAGATAAATAAAGAAATACATGTACACATATTTAAAGATGGAGCGAAATAAACATTTACTTGTAAGGGTGTAGCAGTACATTTCCCCCACTACATTTTACAATAAACTTGGTAATTTGGGAGGAGCTAATGCAGGAGAAGTAAGGAGAGGAAGAGGAGGAGGAAGAGGAGGAGCTGGAGGAGGGGGGGATATGTAGGAGCCATGGAGAACCAGAACCAGGACGGTCCTGGGTAACGATTTATATCTTAAGGTTAGATATTGGGAATCAACTCTAATTATGTGAGCAAAGTGTTAATTAAGCATTACCAAATATATAAAGCCTTTGGATAATATCTCCCACGCTGGCGTCTCCTGGGTGCCAGAGCCTGCGCTTCTGGCTGGCCTGAGCGGCTAGAACACGCCCAGTCGGGGCCTCAGGCCTTGCCTAGTTGCGAATATGGTGGGTGGCATTGTAACAAGCCAGATTGGGTGCCACCATTCTTTTTTTTTTTTATTTTTTATTTTTTATTTTAACCGTAACATAAGGGAACCTGTATAGGACAAAATCCTCCAAGTATTATGCCCATTTTATGATGAACAATATAAAGTGAAGACATGTATATTATGAAGAGAAAGTATATAAATATAATAAGTCTGGAATTGGAAAGCAGTTGAGACTAACCCTTACTTGAATAGCATTGTGACCAAAATGCTCTGATAGCATTTTTAGAATAGTCACAACTCAGCACTTGGCTTAAACAATCACTGCCCCCTTGCATGATGAGTTCATCCTCCCTGTTTCTCATGCGTTTCTATCTGCCCTTCCGAGACCAGTACCCAAGAAGTAAGCCATCTGAGAGTAGACACTGCACGGGCTGCCCCTGCAGGGCTGTGCTAAGCGCTTTCACTTGTCGTAATTTCAAATCCAAGATAGCAGCAGCCTCGCTACTCTTTCTGTGGAAGAGAAGAATCTACTGCTGGGTTATTTTTTCTTTCAGGCCATCAGATCACTCTACAAACCAAGCTCAGGAACTTCGTGTTAAAAAGCTACAACATCAGCAAAATAAGGTAAAATTGAACTTTCTTTGTTAGTTTAAGTAGGTTGAAGTTTGAAAAGAAAAATAGAACCCGTTCGATACCTACCCATTTTTTTTTAAAAAAATTTCAATGGGGATATATAAAGCACCTGTTATTTATTTGGTACACGTTTAGAACTGAGTGTGAGTGGGAAGCAGTATTCCCTGATGCAAAGATGGAGACTGAATATCCAGCAATTGAAATGTGTAAAATAATGAAATCACAGAAATAGACTAAGTGTTTTATAATATTCCCAATCTTTTCTTGAAAAAAAGTTTGTGAGTAATCAAATGTGTCTTTACAAAACTGAAATTTTCAAAGTAATAATATCCGTGGTACTGTTCATATAAGCTATGCTTAAATTCTTTTTCTTTCTTTTTGGTAATAGGCTGTAGAGCCCAGGCTGGTGAGGAGTTTTACACCCTCTTGCCTTGGCCTCTGGAGTGCTGTGGCGGTGGTCACACACCAGTCACCACACCAGGCTTAATTTTCTTTATATTTCAAATAACAATCATCCAAAATAAAGATAAATGTGTAGAAGCAGCATTATTTGTAAAACATAGGCAGCTCCAGAAAGTCTTAAAGTTAAAGACTCTTATAAAACAAGCTATTTTAACAAAATAATAAGCGATCATAGCTAGCGTATATGTAATCTAAAGTGCTTTAGTTTTTGTAAAAATAGCTTGAGGGAAAAGATTGGACATTTTTATTCCAAAAATTACCTATTTTTTAATTATAAGAGGTCTTGGATAGTAACAATTGGTAGAAGCAACCATTGCCCATGCTAGACACAATAAAACAAATTCCTGAGACCTGAGCCTGGGGTGGGTACCAGCTGACATAGCATCAGGACACTGCAACAGTAAGACTAGGAGGAATAATCTTTACTCAGTTGCATAGTGGGGATGAAACGTACCATCTGAATTTTTGAAACCAGGAAAACGGAAGAAACAGAATAAGTTTAGATATGGGCACATCATGATGACAGGATATGGGATTTGATATTGATAAAATTTGATGCTATTTTGAAAGGTAATTTGCTTTCCTAAGGAAAACTGCATTCAACTGTCAATATCTAGATCATAGAGCTAACTCTGAGAGACAACTTGTTTAATCCAGGATGAAGCAAGCAGCAATTAAATCTTGAAACACCAGAGAGAGGCTTGTCTTTTCATGGTGTGTGTGTGTGTGTGTGTGTGTGTGTGTGTGTGTGTGTGTGTGTAAGAGAGAGAGAGAGACAGAGAGAGAGAGAGAGACAGAGAGAGAGAGAGACTGAGAGAAAGACTACAAATGTAACAGTAAGTAACAACAAATGTCAGTGCTGGTAGTTCAAGGTCACAGGCATTGTGGTGGTGGCTGAAGGATGTGTGTTCCTTGAGGAATGCTGTAATGGATTAGTGGTGCCCACTATAACTGGAAAGAAACATGGTGAAATTCAGGCACAGACTATTTGCTCCAAAAGATGATCAGCCTGGAAACATATGAGGTTTAAGAAAGGAAAGGCTGCAGTCCCAGAGGGTTGTTAAGTTAAGAATAAATGGAAGCCATTCTGACCTTTCAAAGGTTTCCTAAATGGTGAGCCCACGCTCTCATCTCCCAAGGGAACTTGGACCTGAAGAACTTGATTTACCTTTGAATGACTCTTACAATAAAACTCTTCGTCTTACAGGTAGTCAAGAAAAGAAATTCTGGACTATCAGCTACAGGATTTGAAGAATTTGATGACCAGGGTTGGGAGGGAAATTAAAAACTGGAATCATATACATTATGCTTTAAACTCTGTTGAAAGGCAACATTATTTCTTAAAGAAAGGTGTATCCATTCTGTTAACTTCTGAAAAATTGAAGGAGATATTCAATGGTCACTGGAATACAGGCATGTGGCTAACTCTGAGGAACAACACGCTTGAACTAGAGAACCGTCATGTATTGGATGACAGTTAAGCCTGGGAGGACACATTTTTATAGTAAAAACTCAAATCAATCATTAGAACATATATGACTATTTTTAGACAGTACAAAGTAGAAAAAAAAGGTTATCTGTCTTTTTTTTTTTTTTTTCAGTTACTGCAGCACTTTTATTTTTCTTTACACAGTGACATGTTGCTGGGGCCTAATGTTCTCACTGAATAGTAGAAAACCAAAATTTGTCATTTCTTAAAGAATTGAGTACAAAAAACCTTACATAAATTAAAAGGATGAATACATTTTCAGGTGTCGATGCAAACGTTCCCAACTCAAGGCAAGTAACAACCCATGGCGGTCAGGAGGGAAAAACGAGAACGAAAACTAGGTCCTAAGGCTCGGACTTTCCCAACCTGTTAGATTGGCAAGAAGGGGTGGTAACTGGTTCAGGGTCCCTTGCAAGCCTCAGGAAATCCTGGAAGTCTGCTGTCAGTTAATACCCTACACAGTATACCTGGTGCTCACAAGATCCACCAGGCTGGGGATTTCTATCCACAGCGTGCTCTCCCCAGCCACCAAGGGACCGAGCCACATGAATTAAGGACTAAATCAAGATATGCACAGGGTATTAAACATGTACCAAGGGAACCGTTAACTTGAATACAAGGTCAAAAATCAGCAACAAGTCCTACGATCCAGTGCTGATATCAGATACAAGCTTCAAGGACAAATTTCTTTTCATGAGGCTGGCATGAGGTGTGTACAATTGACAGGGCAAATAGGTACTTCAGAATCAGCTCATGCAGCAAGCCTGGCAGCTGCTCAGTGCATCTAGAAGCATTGCAGTGGATGATGGAGAGACCCGACTCCGCATACTCCTGCTTGCTGATCCACATCTGCTGGAAAGTGGGCAGTGAGGCCAGGATGGAGGCGCCAATCCAGACTGAGTACTTGCGCTCAGGGGGAGCAATGATCTTAATCTTCATTGTGCTCGGTGCTAGGGCCGTGATCTCCTCCTGCATCCTGTCAATGCCTGGATACATGGTGGTACCATCAGACAGCACTGTATTGGCATACAGGTCTTTGAGGATGTCCACGTCACACTTCATGATGGAGTTGAAGGTGCTCTCATGGATGCCACAGGACTCCATGCCCAGGAAGGATGACTGGAAGAGAGCCTCCGGACACTGAAACTGCTCATTGCCGATGGTGATCACCAGCCCATCAGGCAGCTCATTGCAGCAGTAGCCATTTCTTGCTCAAAATCCAGGGCAACATAGCCCAGTTCTTTATGTCACGAACAATTTCAGCAGTGGTGGTAAAGCTGTAGCCCCATTCAGTCAGGATCTTCATGAGGTAGTCTGTCAGGTCCCGGCCAGCCAGGTCCAGATGCAAGATGGTGTGGGGAAGGGCATAGCCCTTGTAGATGGGCACTGTGTGTGTGACCCCATCACCAGAGTCCATGACAATGTCAGTGGTGCACCCAGATGCATACAAGGATAGCACCGCCTGAATGGCCACGTACATGGCTGGGGTACTGAAGGTTTCAAACATTATCTGCGTCTTCTCTCTGTTAGCTTTGGGGTTCAGGGGGGCTCAGTCAGAAGCACTGGGTGCTCCTCAGAGGCCACACGTAGCTCATTGTAGAAGGTGTGATGCCAGATCTTCTCCATGTCATCCCAGTTGGTGACAATGCCGTGCTCGATAGGATACTTCGGGTTCAGGATAGCCCTCTTGCTCTGGGCCTTGTCATCCACGTAGGAGTCTTTCTAGCCCATGCCCACCATGATGCCCTGGTGTCAGGGACGCCTGACGATGGAAAGGAACACAGCCCTGGGTGCATCGTCACCAGCAAAGCCAGCTTTGCACATGCCGGAGCCATTGTCAATGTTGAGTGCGACAATTTCTTCTTCCATTATAATCGGAGAAGGACGAGGCAGCGGAACAGCAGAAAGCAGCGCAGTGTAAGCCAGCGGCAGAATGTGAGAGCGTTATCTTTGAATTATTACATAAAGCTTATTTCAAACAAGTATAACTTGTTTTGTGGGGTGTACAGTATTGGGATCTGGTTCTTTTATATATTAGAATATACAGTTAAAAGATTATCATTTGGTCTAGAGAGATAGCTAAGTGATTAAGTGATTCCAGAAGACGTGGGTTTGGATCCCAACACCCACATTGAGTGGTTCACATACACTTGTAACTCCAGCTCCGGAAAACACAAACACCCTCCTCTGGCCTTTGTACCCACGTGCACATAACCACAAGCAGATACACTATTTTTTAACTAATTAATTTTTTAATTGGCGGCGGAGAAGCAGGCTGGAGAAATGACTCGGTGCTTCGGAACACTTGTTGCTCTTCCGGAAGGAGGAGGTGCAGTTCCCAGCACCCATAAGGCAGTTCACAACTATTCATAATTCTAGTTCAAGGGGATCCAACACCCTCTTCTAATTGATTACTTCCAGTACCAGGCAGCCATGTAGTACACACGCACTTAGGCAGGCAAAACACTCATACACACAAAATTTCAAAATCTAAATTTTAAAAATATTTTAGTTTTAAAGATGATCACTTGTGTGAGAGTCAGGTCTCTAGTGTATGAATGTAGTATCAAGCACTGTGATAAGGATATGTATGCTCCTCTCTCTCTCTCTCTCTCTCTCTCTCTCTCTCTCTCTCTCTCCCCACACCCCCAGCTCTCTCCAGTTTTCAGGCATTCTGGCTTTATATAAGCAGCTCTTGCTTACACAGAGATTATTTTGTTGCCTGTGATTTCTCAGTTGGTCTTCAAAAAAAAAAAAAAAAAGAGAGACACCAAGGCTCAGATACACACATCACAGGAAAATCTTACTCTTCTCCTTGCCACCCTAAAGGAAGATTTTGAAGGAAAACGGTATGTCAATGAGAAGCTGAAGAGGTGAGGTTATACAACATGACATGGTGTGGCCGTTTTCCACCAGATGAACAATGTCTTCGCACTGTCCTGTATGTATCTATATTGGCACCAACAAAATTCAGTTCAGCCTTTAATATGCTACTTGATGGGAAGTTCCTATCTCTGCATCTCTTTCAAATACAATTGTCAAATGTATTTGGGGCAAAATATATTGTAAGTTTAAAAATGTAAGTATATAACTATATTCATAGATTTATAATAATGTGTATCTATATTTTACTAGTCATTCTATGGATTTGATAAGCAAATAAAATAGGTTATTGTAATACTGCTATGACAGTGAAATAGTAAATATTGGTAGCAACATTTAACAAGAAAGCTATAAAACCAAAATCAAAATATTTCTTCATAACAAAGCTGATATTTTGAAAGGCAGTATTCTCGCATGAAGAAGAGATACAAGACTTTAAATTCCTTCTTGTTGGTCTCTCAAATGAGGAGCTTGCATCCTCACTCCTCCTCAAGGCTCCCCACCAAGGAAGCTCTATATATGGAATAAGGATGTCACATTGATATATGGTGACAAAGTCACAGGGTGAAGTATAGCAAGAATAGACTGATCAACCCAATCCCGTATCCCTGGAACATCCCATATGGAGGCAGAACTGCTGAAAGCCTGACAGGCCAATCACAAGCAGGTGGAATGATTACATAAGGAGAGAGAACTGTCTACCCCTTCCTCCCATCCCTGCTCGCTCATCCACGTTCAGTCTAATGCTAAGCAGTGCAGGACAGGTGTCTATAGAGAAGCTAAGTAGGTGAAACATTCTGTATAAAGTATGAGGAGGGGTCCCAGTTTTGATTAAATGCTTTTAACTCTTTGGATCATCCATGTTTTGACATCCAGAGAAAAGTAGTCCAGAACGATACTAGTTTCTTTCTGCTCTCAGAGACCCACCAGGAATGTGAAGATTCAAAAGTCTTCATAGGGCAAGCTATCCAGACTGGTGCTCAAACCTCAGGCAAGATCTTCTTTGGGTCACCAGGTTTTATGAACTTTCTCTTCTCACAGATTAGTCAAGAGTCTGGGCTGAGACATCCAAGATCAGTTTGCCTCCAGTCTAAATGGGTTTAGTTGCTCACAAACAGCCCTGTTTATTCCCTGCATGGAGATTACATACAAATGTTTGGTCAGGATTGAGGAATTTTCAGTCCCCTGGAGTGCCTGCCTGCCTCTCCAAGCAGCCACCTAGCACACAGTTTATCCCCAACATGCCCCACCTGAAATCTACCAGCAGTGTGACGTTTCACACCCTGTATTAAAAGCACACAATACACAAGGATGTTCTACATATAAGGCAGTTTATTTGAATTTCCAGTACATCAGTATTTTAGGAAAGTATTAGACACACACTTTTCATGAAATGAATAAAAATTAGCAATTACAAATAGACAAGCTTCCAGAAGTGAAAAAATTGTGGCTGCTTAATACACCTGTTTGTAGTTTGATGTTCAGCTTCTATATTGATGAAAATTAAGATTAAAGATTGTGCAGTTTTCAATGTACATTAATTTTTCCTAACTCTCTCCTAGAAAACTTCCAAGATTAGAAGTTACTTCACACATAAGTTAGTGCTGGGGAAAAAGATTTGAATTGAACCAAATTGTCAAAAGATGAGCCATTGACACAGGCAGGCTCTCCACTGACCCTTGCACACAGCTCGTGTAAAGGAAGCCAAGTTCTTTCCTGGGTGCCTCCAGTTCAGCTGCACCAATCTATCTCCAATGCTAAGATAAACATGCCAGGTGATGCACTATCCAAGTTTACCAACCTTAATTTCTGCTCCTAAGCTGTAGCAAATACATCCTAAAACTCAGCCAGGACCCAAGAATATAAGTTGTCTAGGGTGTCTGAGTGTCTCCCCACTGAGATGCAGTCTTCAGGGGATGCAAGATTTCCCTCATCTTCCACTAATGCCCTAATGGTTATCACTGTTCCCACACTTCATCCTTATCCTCATTGTTAAATGTCCTCTGCCCTCCCCTCCCCTCCCCTCCCCTCCCCTCCCCTCCCCTCCCCTCCCCTCCCCTCCCCTCCACTGTTAGTGTATCTTCTGGAAACAATTAAAACTCAATATTTATTTACCAGTGTTGAGGACAAACAGTAAAGTGCAGGAACAGCCCTTTGTAAGTCTCCAGGGCTCAGTCGCCAAGCAGACAAACATTGTTTTCACTGTATGACTGGAGCAAAGGCATTTATATCTCTTTCATGGTCTAGTAACAAACTGAATGACCTTCCTGGTTTACTACAACTTTTTATATAAAGAAGTAAAATTATCATTAGCTGGTATTAACTGACTGATTAGGTCAATAACTGTTCTGCTAAACCAAGTATTGTAAAGCTATTTAAAAAAAAACAAAAAAAAGGTCTACATATGTGAATTCCCCTGAGAACCATATTAGTAACCTGTGAGTGAAACTCTCTTCCAAAAATATCCAACTAAAGGCCAGGGAGATGCCTCCCCATAGAGCCTCACCTGTATGAAGCCCTGGGTTCAATCCCCAGCATCAGAAAAAAAAAAACAATTAATAAAGATGACATGTAATAAATATTATTATTATTATTCCTGTGGTTTCTACTATCTAAATCCCACAAGAAACTCCTTAAGCACAAGAAACTGCCTTAAGCAGTTTTCCTAGTTGCTTGTGAAACCAAAGGGCTCACTGGTCTGTTACGTCTTTTTACATGCCAGGCTGAGACCTGACTCCCTAGTCACCTTTAGGACACGGCAGTGCTTACTTATTTTGCTTCTTCTCATATACCTGTGCATAGGTGGTCTCTGTGACAGTCAAGGGGCTGAATCTTTTGAACACACCAGGCCTCTAGAAACTCCCGGTACTCACTGAGAGCATATCTCCCTACTAACACATGTCTAACTGTGATGCTGGCATTGTGCAATGTCACTACTGAATTTAACATGTAAACACTTGCCATCATGTTGTTGTTGTTGTTGTTGTTGTTGTTGTTGTTGTTATGTTCTATTAAAATGTACACCCAGTGTGGTGGAAGAAACTGGAGCTGACAAACATTACAGAAATTAGTTCTCCATGTATAGTATATTGGTTTAAACTTGAATTTTAAATGGCTGACTAACTTAAGAGTTAGCTGATTGGGATGCCTCAAATTCTTGCATAGCCTTTGTGGATCTGATTCCATGAAACATGGTAGAGAAGCTGGATCAAGGTCTCATGGAACATCATTTCTGCTGTGCCCCAAAAAATGATGTTCTAAAGTCTCCCTGGGAGGATCTGGATGCTATGACATGCAGAAGGCTCAAAGCCTGCCTGAATTAGAGCAGGTCTCCTGCTTGGCAAAATTAACTCGGGAGATATCTGAAATGGATGCACTGTAGGCCAACGTGGTGACATAATTAGGAAGAAAATGGTCGGAGATGACTGAGAGTCATCTGTCAAAAACCACACTTTCAACAACGCTTTGCTGCTGTGTATTTTCTATAAATTCTTTAAAATATTAAGATCTGTCATTATCACAATTCCCACATTTTGATTAATTTTTCATCTGGTGCTTATCCAGAGGATATAAAAGTGCGTCAGTAAACAGTGCTACGCTGACAAGTCACTAAGAATCCATTGGGCCTAGATAATTATTTTTCCCAAAGACTATATTCATTTCGACTAGGAAATAAAGCTTACTCAGTTTCCTACACAAATAAAGACACCAATCAACAGTGAGGGATGGAAGGGGAAGAACAGGTTGTTTATTTCAGTAACTATGCCTCTGTCGTCAATCACAGGACCAACAGAGGGTAAGTCTAAGCAGTAAGACAGCCTCTAGAAGAAAACCTCATTCACATTTTCAGTTATTAGTAGAGACAGGGTCACTTAACTTCCTTAACACAAAACAATCATTTCCACGATGTCATAATAATAAATAAGTATTCAGTACTAAGTCATCTTCAAAGGAGCAATTCCGACAATAGTACCCGAGGCTTCTGAACATGAATCTAAGAAAAAACAATCTGGAGATTTCAAAGGTCAGGGTATTTAAAAACAAAGAGGAGTGTGAAGAATAGTTTTACTTTCTACTTTTATTCTAAAATACAAAGACTCCTTTGGGTGTCAACATAACTGCTTGATGTATTTTTTGTCTCTAAATTCCTAATATTAAAGTCGTAAATATTAGCCCAGCTGCTGACATCTGATGAGGACTAAACAGCACACAGAGGGGGTGTTTGAAAGGCTCCCTGCAGCATGAAACAAACTATGTCTAAGTACAAGGGCTTTGGGATTACAACGTTTACAAAGCAGCTCTACCATGTCTCAAAGGCCAAAATGGATGCCCAGGAGAAGGGAAGGAGCAAGCAAGCCATCTGAAGCAGAATACCAGCTTAAGTAACAAGAGATAACTTGGACAAAGTTCAAACTGAGAGACTGCAGTTGAGATGAAGTGTAAAAAAATATTAGAATTCAGTTCAGTAGAGTCACAAAATACCACCTCAACCCTGCGTCCCTTCCACAATGAAACAAAGCTATATCAAAACCTCCAGTGGTTCAAAGAAACAATTTCCTTTACTCAACCTTGGATTCGGAAGAGGAGATTCCAAGAGTAACACAGAGCTTGGTAGACAAATACCCCACGTCTGTGCCGAATGCGCCCAGCACCTCCTCTGCACATAAGACATTCCATACATTAAGGCTTCTTTCCAGAATTCTAGAACTTGGGGATCATGGGCGCTAAGCACATTGCAAGGAGGGAAAGTCCATTTGCATGGATTTGTGAAAAAGCAGATAAAATACAGCTTTTTAGACCAAACACATCTGTGCCTTAATCAATTCAAGTACCTTAATTCTTGGACAAAATTGAGCTAAGATTTCATTATCTCAGTTATAAAGGCACTGTGACATCCTTTTCTTTAAAAAGTCAAATGCTTTGAATTTTAAAAAAAAATAGTCTTCTCCTTGACAATACACAGCAATAAGGTGGTCCGTGTGCAGAGTGAGAAGTATCAGCGTCTGTCTGGGAGCAGAAAGCATCACAACAGTGCAGGGGGGAGGGGCACTGATGGAATCAGGGTTTTCCTCTCTTTAGGTCCTGAATCCACTACCTCAACCTTAATTAACCTTGAACAAATTAACAAAATCCATGATTATTAAAATCTGTTCACTTTGCATAACACATTTCTACCAGGAGCAAGGGAACCTTCTGGTCCCCTCCCCGCCTGTGAGGGTCAAGGGCTAGGCTGGGACCCATGTCTACTTGAGCAGGTTCTGCAGCATGGCTGTAGCATAGGTAGGCCGGGCCTGCCTGCTCTCAATGGCGCTCTGAAGATACTGGATGCCTCCACAACGCTCCCAGATCTCTTCAAACTGTCTGGGCAAGATCTCAGCACCACGCTTGCGAGTCAGACCCGTCTCCTCAAGATTCAATTCACACATCTCCATGTCGTCCTTGCCTACAGTCGGAAGACACCACAAAATTACCATATCTTTGCCCAGCATTTTTATGAGTGTTATTCCTGAACATCCAACAATTCTCGTGGATTTGAGAACTTACAACTATATCTGCAAGATGAAAATCTGCTTACGTTCTTCAGAAATCACTTAAGCTTGCCCCCCACTCAGGACTCTGAAAATTTATAAACCCCACCACTGATCGAAGAAATCATCAAGATTGATATGAACTCTGTGTGCCCTCAAAGCTAATACAAAACTTAGAATTTAGCACCAAAGACAAGTTTCTTAGGACAGACTTTTCTGTTCTCTAAACAGACATAAAAACAATTTTGCTTTGTAAATCAGTTAATCTCCCTTTGACCAGAGATGAGACTGAAGTGTAAATCTCAGTCATTTGATCCTGAAATGCAGTAACTGGCTGATTACGTTAAAATCTGTTCACTTTGCATAAGGCATTTCTACCAGGAGCAAGGAAGCGGTGAACTTATATATTAGACTGTTTCATCCAAGGATTTACCATCCTTTTTTTGTTTGATTTTTTTCCCCTGTGAATTATACACACCGGCTACAAGAAGGATGGGTGGCTTGTCAGGGTGCAGCTCCATCTGCCGAGCAATCCACGGTCCGTCAAAATGGGCATACCACCAGCCCTTTTTCTTGTTTTGAGGGTCTTTGTACTGGTCAGCGGGGCGGATGAAGGGGATGCGGAAGAAACGCTGCTGTCGGTTCATCTCAATCTCCTGCTGCCTGGCAGGGAGCTGAGCTGCAGGGTTCTGCTGAGCTATTATACAGAACAGACAACTTTACACCAGCCACCCACAGGAAAAGAAAACAGGCATCATTCCTAAAATACACCACGAATTTTAAAGAGGGGAGGGGGAGAACAGAGGCTCCTACAAGTAAATTTAAAACGTTAGTATTAGTTGCCCATTAATGAATCCGATTCGTAGTGGGATTTCTTACAACTGTCTTTGACAAAAGATGTTTCTTGGTTCTCTGCATGTGCATGCATATATACATTCAAGCACTGTGCACATGCACGGTGCACACACACACACAACTATTGTGCTCATGTACACACATGGTATATAATCGTACATAGACAGGTATGGGCACATGCACAGTACACACACTCTCAAGTATTGTGCACACACACACACACGGTCACACACTCACATGTACTCTCAAGTATTGCACACATCCAGCGTACACGCATGCTCTAGCACTGTGCACATGAATGGGCACATACAAACACACTCAAGCATTGTGCATGTACTTGGTACACACGTTTAAACATTATGCACATGCATAGTACACATACACACACTTAACCACTGTCGCACACTGTACACACAAGCGTTGTATATAGTCATAGTACACATGCTAAAGCTTTGTGGATATACAAAAATGTGGTTCACACATGGTCCCCACTGCCACCACCACCATCACCATCACCACCACCACCACCACCACCACCATCACCACCATCACCACCACCACCACCACCATCACCATCACCACCACCACCACCACCATCACCACCACCACCACCACCACCACCACCACCACCATCACCACCACCACCACCACCACCACCACCACCACCACCACCACCATCACCACCACCACCACCACCACCATCACCACCACCATCACCACCACCACCATCACCACCACCACCACCACCACCATCACCACCACCACCACCATCACCACCACCACCACCACCACCACCACCATCACCACCACCACCACCACTGGCAACAAAACCTTTACCAGATTCCCACAAATGACTTCTCAGTAACCCCAAATTAATTCACATAGCAGGCAAGTAGTCTAGTATTATTTTTCCTACAAGGATTTCAGGTAAAAGTTGAAGAATAACTTACATATGACTACTTAAAACTAAATGAATAGTAATTTTCAAATTAGAAAGATTTGTTCATTTAATTATATTTTCCACCAAAGGTAAGTCCATTCAAAACTTCCCTCTCTTACCAACTTTGGGGTTTTTTAAAAAGGTCAAAATAGCACAGAGAAAGTTGCCCCCAAAACACTATATATAACAGTAAGTATGACCCGTTCCTCAAAAATATTATTACTGCAAAATGAGATTTCTCTTGACAGAAAACCCACTGAAAAGGGTGGTAAAGGATATAATATATGGGCTTCCTTATCAATGGAAAGAAATAATTCTTCCTTTTCTGCTGTCCTAAACCTTGCCCTATTCAGTACAGAATGACTGGGCTTTTATTTTATGTGCAAATTTGTAAGCACATCCCTAGAGTAATGTCTTTATACCCTGAGCAGGTGAGGCTGTTTGTGTGCTTTATACTCCCAGCTTTGAAAGTACAATTTACTGCAGTTCCAAGAACCTTGATATGAAGATCAAAGTGCATCAATGAAAGCGCATCCGGTACATAACACCGCCCACAGCACGTGACTTTCGGAAGTGCCGAAGGGATGAAAATGCTCCTACTCTAGTTTACACCCTCAAGAAACTCAACAGCTTTTGGAAGGTTAGGTTTATTTATTTGCAAATCAGAGAAAGCACCAAGCACTGAAGGAAACCACCCAAGCCTATGAAAGAATGAAGGGCCATTTTTGTTAGTGAGGTTAGGAGCCGCATGGCCTTTTGCATGGAAATAGAGAGAGGTTTGTTCTCTTGTTCCTGTTCCTCCCCTGTACTCCCCGCAACTCAGTGATCAGACCTGAAGCTTAAAAACAGCTAGTTTACAAAGCGAATTCCAAGCCAGCCAGGAGTGAGACTCTGCTTCTAAATAAACAGATGGATGGATGCATGGATAAAGAGTTTAAAAACAACAACCCTCCTGGGTGGTGAATGAGTGACTGGAAATCTACTAGGGCGCTTACACTTTCTAGTCACTAACTTGTTTGTGAAATATCTGCCTCCTGAAGTTAACACACTGAGTAAAATTAAGAAACCAAACTTTTTGATAGCCTTTTCTAGTAATAAAAAAAACTGGGATTTTTAGCTTTTCAGAGCTAAGAACTTCAGTTAAGTTTTTTAAAAAAGACAGACATTAAAATATTCTTCTTAACAATCTGTTTTCGTCCAATCATGTCCCCTTTAAAAGTCAGGGATCCAGAAACAAACCCTAGCACTCGGAAGGCTGTGGCCGGAGCCCTGAGACTGGGCAGCCAGTCTGAGGTAGCTACACCATGAAGCGATGCCTCAGACCACAGGACAAAACACAAATTATAAGAAGTGCCTGGAAAAACCAGGCCCGACAAGGTGGCAAAATTAACTGAAGTTCTCGGCTCTTGTCAACAAAACCCCAGCTGCCAAACCACTCTCCTCTTTCTAGGAACTTACTAAGGGAGAGGTGGCCTTAGTTTCCGAGGTATGGAAGGAGTGCTCGAGCATTACTGGACGTCATCTCCCTCTCCCGCCCGCAGGGGGCGTTATTAAATAAATGTGTGCATACTACAACACTGAACTCAAGTCTCCCGGACAGAAACACAGGTACCATCTCCATGCAGCCTCTGCAACCAGCACCTAAAAGTTAGTCTTTCCTCTAGTCAGCTGGAAAACGAAGACAGCATTTTGCTACAGTAAGAAGTGTGCACAGCCAGTTTTAAATGAGTGAAATCTGACAGATGACACCATCATGTGGTCCATCTTTGTTCTGCATACGTATTTTAATTCATCTGAGAAAATGTATCATACCTCAAGTCAGAATATATTTTAATATAGACAGGCATCTTTAATATTCCACAACTCCACTTACAATGTAGCAAAACAGTGTTTGGTAGAAAGTTAGTACTGCAGAAAGGACTCTAACCCCTCTTCCGGTTAGCGCATGAGTTACCACCCATTGACTTACGTGAATTGTTCAAAAATGGTGCAAAATCTGCGAACAAATATTGTATGTTGAAGAAAATATAAATATGCCAAAGCTGTTAAATGAGCACTTTCCTAATTAATAAATACATCCCATCAATTGAGGTGGTGACCAACATGCAAACTCTGTCTATACCAAAGAGCTCAAAGAATGTGCTCTGATTTAAAAAATGATTTTTTAGAAAGCACAGAACAAAGAAAGAAATGAAGAAAGGGAGGGGGAAGGTACTTTGGTTAATTACATTTTAGAAAAATCTGTTTGAGGTGCAGGTGAAGAGTACCAAAATTTAAAAATTGTACTTCATTTATAATTTTGGGACATAAAAACTTAACTAATGATAATACTGTCTTTACACAGTCAATATATTCTAACCTCTTAAAATTTCTTAAATCTTAAACTTGTGCCTATTTTTTTTTTTAAGAGTTGTTTATTGTATGTATGTCACTGTCTTCAGACACGCCAGAAGAGGGCATCATATCCCATTACAGATGGTTGTGAGCCACCATGTGGTTGCTGGAAATTGAACTCAGGACCTCTGGAAGAGCAGTCAGTGCTCTTAACCACTGAGCCATCTCTCAGCCCGTGCCATTTTTTAAGAACTTAAGTGATTTCCAAAATCATAATCTGAAACAATTATAAATATTCACTGCATAATTTAAACTGTCCAAGATCATTTATGGAAATCTCTTAGTGTGATAAAAGAGGTGAGAGCAAGCTCGGTGACCCAGGCCAGGAAGGGAGAGTATTCTTATTCTTAAGGGAGATGCTTCTTCTTCATCACTATAGAAATTTACCATAGTTTATCAGTCTATTACTCTTGCAGTCAATGACATCAGGTTTTATTTTTGTGAATCACAGAGTGACCTCATTTCATGGTTTCAAACAAATCCCAATTCTTCTAAATATAACAACTGCACAGCACAAACTTTTTGACATTGACCTAGGAAGTTCCCAAAATCCCCCTCCCCACTCCTCTCAAGCACATTTCTGTGTCAGACCGAATTTTATATGAAGAGAATTCAGAGAGAAAAGCAGGATAAGGACTTCACATTTGAAAGTAGATTTTTATCCCCCCCCCCAAAAAAAATGCCCCATAATCAAATTATCTGAAGGTTGACAAACTGATTGTATTTGCATAAAAATTCTAACTTTTTACTCCTGGGTAGAAAGAACTCTTAGGAAATTTCCCTGGTTAGCCGGGCAGTGGTGGCACATGCCTTTAATCCCAGCACTTGGGAGGCAGAGGCAGGCGGATTTCTGAGTTCAAGGCTAGCCTGGTCTACAGAGTGAGTTCCAGGACAGCCAGGGCTATACAGAGAAACCCTGTCTCGAAAAACCAAAAAAAAAAAAAAAAACAACAACAAAAAAAAAAAACAGGAAATTTCCCTGACATAATATTGTACTTAACAGCGGCAAGTTGTTATTTGCTTCATTTGGGGACAAAAGTAGGTTTTTTTTTTTTTTTTTAAGTAGCAAAGTTTGAATGAAAACTACATGAAATATGTGTAAGCCCCCTCTATTCTTGGTGTACTTATTTAGATGTGTATATTTTACAACTCAATGCAGACCTCTCATAGTAAAGATAATCACAGAACCTTATAGCTAATAGTGCAGCTAAAAAAGAAGAACCCACTGTTCTCCTTGTATGTCATTGGTAGTTTGCTTATATACAAAACAAACGTGGTTTCTGGAAAAAAAAAAAAAAAACTTAATACCTAAACAATAAACCTTACTACTGTATTCAGTACGCAGAAAAAAGGTTGGGGCTTCTACCTTTCAAAACCTATCTCTCAGCTATAGATGACCCCAATCTCTCATTTTATTAGAATTTGCCTAAAATCAACTACAATCGCCATCACTGTCTTCCTTATTGCTCTCAATAAACTCATCCCTACAACTGAGAAACACTGAAGCCCTATTATTTAACTGACTTTTATTTCCTTGGGAAGTAGTGAGAATTTAAAACTACATCCAAGAACTCAAACTCGATGCATTGGTAAACCACATGCCCATGTGTTGAGAACATATGACACCTGCTTATCACCTTGATGCTAATCTGAATTAAGAAAAATTATGATGATATAAAAGTACCAAAGAATCTAATGAAATTCCAGTTGCTGCTTTAAACTTTAAAGAGCTGGATCTGAAGAGACTGTTCAACAGTTATGAGCACCTGCTGATCTTTCAGCAGACCCAGGTTCAAGGTCCACCTCACGCAGAGCAGCTAATAACCATCTGTAACACCAGTTCCAGGGGATCCAGTGCCTTTCTCTGGCCTGCACACATGTATTGCAGAGATACATCCAAGCAAAATACACATACACAAGTTAAAAATAAATCTTTTCAAAAGATTGAAAATCTAGCTCATATTGCACGCCATCTGAGCCAAGGTGACAGTCTGCTCCAACGAGTTTGCCCTGTCCCACTTCCTGGTTTCTACATCTAGGCAAAACTCAACAGTATTATAAAGTAAAATTTGCAGTGAACCTTTTTAAATAGGACAATTGACATGGTGATGAAGGACACAAGAACCAAACCCTTTCTTTTTCTAGGCTATGATCCCATTCCAGAGTATACCAGAAGGGATACATATTAAAAATATAAGTATATTTGGTTATTTGGGGAACTATTCTAAAAACTGAGCTGGATTAAATTTCAAAATAAGGAAAATTTTAGAAAATAAAAATAAGATGCTTTTTAGCTCTATAAAAAATACTAATGTTCATACATAAGCTCATGAGCATACAGAGTGAACCAATCACAGGAACCTTTACATTTTTACATGTAACCCTTTTTGTTTGAGTTTGGACTTTTTGAGATGCTGAAAAAAGCACATTCCAGGCAAGCACTGGACCCAATATAGGCCAGCCGTCCTCATATAATGTGTGTGTGTGTGTGTGTGTGTGTGTGTGTAACTATGCACTTCGTATTGGACAACTTTGTCAACACAGACAAAAAGATTCTTACCTTTAGACTTGGTTATAACAAGTAAATTCAATGTATCTTGACACATGACTTTAAAGATCTATTCCATAGGGAATGCTATATATGACAGATAATGATGATTGTATCTTGTTCATTAGATCACAATAAGAGAACTTTAAGTTCACTATTTTACTCAAACAAACTTACTTCTAGCTCCATGGATTTATACGTACTAAACGTAGAACAGTGAAAAGTACAGATCTGTTTTTACCATAATCAGTAACAGACTTGGGTGCACGCTGCTCTGTTTCAGTATTTCTCTTCTTGTTCTTGGATTTCCAAGCATGATACACTTTCAGTCTCCTGTGAAACTCTTCTCTGCATGCTGCCAGGAGCTCAATGTCTATTGATTACACAGAAAAAAAATTCACATTCTAAATTATTCATCTGACATAAGTATTTGATGGCATAAACAGGGTATGCAAAAAGCGTTGTTGGGTTTTAGTTTGTAGGACAAAATAGAAAGATGAGATACGCACTTCAAGGCCTTTACCATGTACAGTTTATTACTCACAGATAACTACCCTAGAGTGTTGGTTACTCAAGAACTCCAGAATAAACAGGTACTTTATACATGAAGAAATTGAATCAGAAAGGTTTAAAAAAAATAAATAAGACAATTAATGTGCTCAAACACAAGCAAGAGGTAAATGTATGACATTTTCACATTTATAATACACTGGATTCAGTGAGGAAGAACAGAGAAAGAGCTCTGTCCAGCTAGGATGCTTCTATTAGTAGACAGTATTCTGAACATTAAGCACTGTGCTTTATACAAGGGCCTAACTATGTGTGAGACTCGGGTGTTGTGCTTCACGCAGCTGTTCGGCTGGAGGGGAACAATTTAAAATTTGGTTACATTGCTATTTATTACTCTGGATTCACAGAAGAAAAGATTCAGATATTCAAGTATTTAACCATAATGATTAGCATTAAAAGAGCCACTCATTAATACAACCTGAGTTATGAGTATTTGATCCTTTTCTGTGACCTGGGTAAGAAATGGGACAATACATCTTATTCAATAATAGCAGTGTGTTGGTTCGCTCTAATTGTCAACCTCAGGCAACCTACAATCACCTGGAAAGAGTCTCAGAGAGGCACTGTCTAGACCAGGCTAGCCTGTCTGTGGACATGCCTGTGGGAGGTTGACTGGTCTGTCTAGACCAGGCTAGTCTGTCTGTGGACATACCTGTGGGAGGTTGACTGGTCTGTCTAGACCAGGCTAGCCTGTCTGTGGACATACCTGTGGGAGGTTGACTGGTCTGTCTAGACCAGGCTAGCCTGTCTGTGGACATGCCTGTGGGAGGTTGACTGGTCTGTCTAGACCAGGCTAGCCTGTCTGTGGACATACCTGTGGGAGGTTGACTGGTCTGTCTAGACCAGGCTAGCCTGTCTGTGGACATACCTGTGGGAGGTTGACTGGTCTGTATTAATTGGGGTGAGATGGCGCAGCCAACCATGGGTTTGGACTAGAAGTGTGTAATAGTGGAAAAGGAAGGTAAGTACAGTGCATACACTTTTTCTTTCTGCTCTTAATTTGGATGTGATGTGACCAGTTGCTTTAGCCTCCTTGTCTTCCATTATGATAGACTGTAACCTTGAGTCATGAGCTACAATAAGCCCTTCTTCCCCTAACAGTCTTTTTGTCAGGGATTTTATCACAGCAACAGAGCAACAGAAAAGAAACTGGAATACATGTCTTTCTTTTGATTTGGTGACTAAACCATGTCTTGATTTTCAAGGGAACAAAGAATAGCAAATACAGTGGTTTAGGTACTATGTACACATGCACATTCACACACATGTGCACACACACATAGCACCCCAGTCTAGGTAGTTACCTTAATGGCTATTGGTATGGTCTCCTCCCCTTCTCATCTTCTCCACACTTACCACAAGAAGTATTGATTGTATCGCGTAGTTCTGCATATTTCCATTTACTGAGATCATGTTTCTTGGTCCCAGCAGCAGCCTTGGTAGCTTGTACAGCAGGGCCTCTGTAATAAAAAATTTCACATATTTAAATGAGAAATATACTGGTCATGAGACACACTCAGAATCAAGTTTCATGATTTATTTTAGCCCCAATGTGACAAAGAACGAGGTTAAATGCATCAGATTTCAAAACACAAGAAAAAGGAACACAGATGTTGTGGTAAATAAACATTGAGGGGTCTAAAATCCTACCTCTTGGGTATCAAAGAACTAAACCCCTAACCCACCTCTATCATTTTCTACCTGAAGAACCTTTCTTTGAAAAACGGCAATGAAGGCAAACTACTTGAGATGTAGTCTCTACCATTTTCCATTTTGAAAGAATAGCAGACCCAGTAAATGGCCAGACAGAGACACTTTATATGACTAACATTATTGAAAAAAGCTCCTTTGAAAACACATCATCCTTCATGTGCCTTTTCTTGGGTTCTTTTCCTTCTGTTTATTTGTTTTATTCTATTTGATATGTTTGTTTTTGCTTTATCTTATTATATTTCATTATATCTTATTACTGTGGGAGAAGTAGAGGAAGGAAAAACCATAATCAGGATATGTTAATTGAATATATATATTTATTCAACAAAAGAAAGACATTTTAAGAAAAGAAAATATATCACCTTTTCCTGAGGTGACAGAAATTACGTTTTCAATATTAAACCTAAAATGAGGTAAATAAGATATCTTTGACTCTTTTAAAGGCCTATGTGTATACTGTGGTTGAAAATGGCATATTTCACACTACATACTTAAAACTCTTTGACATGGGGACCATAATATACTGACTGATGAGTAATAAGTGGCTACTTAATCCTTTCTGCATTTTACGGTTAATATCGGTTTTACTGCTGAATCTGCATTTATACCAAGTTGCATAACTGTGGATTTGCTTATAGCTTTTCATTCCTAACTGCTTAGCTCAAAGAGTCAACTATAAGTTACAGAGCAAACTTAGGTGTCCATCAGTAGAACAAAGTTATGTCAGCATTTGCAGAAAATGCATAACTAGAAATAATCAAATTAAGCCAGTCTCGGAAAAATAAGTATCACATTTTCTCTTATTTTTGACTTCTATATTTTATACAGATACATAAAATATGTATGTATGTGTGTATGTATGTATGTATGTATGTATGTATGTATGTGTGTGTATGTATATGTGTATGTATGTATGTGTGTAAGTATATGTGTATGTATATGTGTATGGATGGATGGATGTGTGTGTATGTATGTGTGTATGTATATGTGTATGTATGTATGTGTATATGTATGGGTGTAAGTATATGTGTATGTATGTGTGTATGGATGGATGGATGTGTGTGTATGTATGTGTGTGTATGTATGTGTATATGTATGTGTATGTATGAGAGTAGAAATTTAACTGTGTAGGGGAACAGGAGTAACAGGAGGGAAAGGCAATAAAAGCGTGGGTAGGATGTGGCAGAAATATTCTCAATAGTCAGTTGTATAAAAATGACCTTATGGGACACACACATGTACAGTGAGTGTGTGGAGTAAAATCTGATTAGAGCCAACTATGTGTCTACAAGATCTATCATCCTTACCAATACATTATTGCAATACATATGGAAACACTCTTTTCTATATCTCTAAACTGCCAATCAATAACGTAGCTGGAAAAAAAGTCGCTCTTCCCCCTACTCTTTTGAAAATGTTTTCTAGTACAGTCACTAAAAATTATTAGGAGTTTTTCTGTTCTGTTTTGAAAAAGAAATCCAATTTACATAACATATAGTTTGATATTCAGATATATGAAAAACATCTGTAGAGTGTATGTGTATGTGTGTGGTGTGTGGTGTGTATATGTCTGTATGTGTGGTGTAGGATGTGTGTTTGTCTGTGTGTGTGTGTTGCTTTGATAAGTTCTAAAGATAACACTGAATCCAAATTATTCTTGCATAAAATGTGAATGTAACAATACTATCTCTTCACCATACTACTAAGCCTGCTAAAAAAATGTATTTGGAGTTAGAAGTAGTAAATGAACTTAATGTAGGTAAATTCTCCCCTCCCCATCTCTGTATTATTAAAATAGTAAAATAAAATAATAAAGTAAAATAAAATAATCTACTGATTGACCTTATCATAAAGACAATCATATAAACAATACATTAAAATAGTAATAGAAATGATTTGGTTTTTAAGACCCACTAGCAGCACTTTTTATTAATGTTGTAACTTTAAAATTGTCAAAATATTATTGATTCAATGCTACTTCTAAAACCTACGGACTAAGGCTGGAGACATGGCTCACCCACTAAAGGCTCACAACTAAAAGCCCTACCAGAGGTTTTCTCTGGAGAGTCACTTGTACCAGTGGATTTTAAACTTGTGTTCATGCTTAAGGTCCCATCTTACTCTACTTCCCCCTCAGCTGGGCACAGTGGCCCCCAAACTGGAGGTAGCACTCCCACCCCCAGGTGAGTTTCAAAGTACTCATTCCATCAGGATGAGACTGAAGAGCACCACCCAGCACCAGTGAAGAGCTTCCCATCCAAAACACCATCTGTGTCCTCAGTGAGAAACAGGGATTAGAAGACTGTGGCTTCTTTCTGTGTTGGGCTGGCATTTCTCATACAGAACAGTTACACGAAAAGAGAGTGAGCCATTCAGACAAATCATCAAAAGGAATTTAAAAGTAGGATTTTTGTAATAAATACTTATTTCTGCAAACGCACTGCACTAACCTACTCAAAATTTCTGACATTTCTTTGGCCATTTGTTCCCTACAAGAAAAAAAAATGGTAATACAGCACAATTACATATAAGGCACAACACATAAGCTCCTTAAAAGATATGAAAATATAATTAATCTCAATATTATCAATATTATACCTATCCAAAACCATTTTACTTTGTGAAGGATCCATTAGTGACATGCTTTTCAGTAACTCTATCCATAAAACATGGTGAGGTCGCTGAGTTTCAAGTTATCTGAGCATATCTCTTATTACTGGGTAAAACCCTCAGATAAAATTTCATGAAGGCCATGCTTTGGTGGTATTTTTTATGCACAGAGTATAAATAGCATGCTTTAAAGGCACTCAGGAAACTTGGCAGGGTATAGATGCTGTACAAGAATCTCTGCACCAAAGATGCTTAGCACGTTAGCCCGATGAAGCGTCATGGTGGTAAAGCAAGCTGACACACTCAGAAACACTCCAGAGAGCCTCAGTTACAAAGCACAGCATGGATTTTAAAAATAAAAGAAGAAAATTCAACATAAGCACTTGTTACATGACATGCCTGATGTAATCTGACCTTGCAAGTATCAGAACATCTGAAAAGTAAAAAGCTGCCCGTTCTTTAATTACTCGGGAGACTGTCACTTCTCAGCCTCCGTGAAGCGGAGTGACAGTTTCACTGGGTTCAAGAAATTGACACCTTTTTATTTCATCCATCCCTGTCCTTTGCTCCTTTTTCCTTCATAATTAATCATTTTCATGTATGTTCTATTCATTCAACGCTAGCAAGCACAAACCCTTTGAATCATTTTTTAAAACACAAATCACAAGTTAAAAAGATGGATATGTTGGCTATAGATACAGTTCCTGAGTGCTTACAAACAGCTGAGACTCTGACTAAGGGGCAGGAGTTTGCATTCAAATATATAATTGATATGTATATTACATACATATTGAATTCACTGTATATATTCGACAACACTGTTGCTGGGAAATATATTTGCTGTCCAGGCAAATACAGTAGAAGAAACTACCCCTGTAGAAGCTCACCAGTGAAGATGAAATCCACAAGATAAATTATGCAAATACAATCTAGTAAAATTGTCTTTTCAGCAATATACTATCAATCTCTCCTAATACTGTTTATCAGAATTTTGTAACTTTCTAATAGTACGATTTTAAATTGTACTACTTTAAATTTTAAAATAAATTTTAAAATTTTAAATTGCTGCCCAGCCTCAAAGTTCCTGTCTGTTATTAACATCCCTGTTTGTCCCAAAGTGTCTTCCATCATGTTCCCAATGAGTCAAATAAGTTTTCAAGGCTATTGATCATTTGACCTGTTGGTTATACAAAGATGTCTCCTAATGATTCAGCACCAGGAGACAACCTCTACCAAGTTACTCTCCTCCCTGACCCTCATCAACACTACCCCAGGTCATTTACCATCAGGTCCCTGCATCTAGGCGCTTTCATCTTCTGGTTTTGCTCAGCTACCTGCAATGCTTGCAATTTTACCTTACACATTAATTGCAGTGTTTATTTAACAAACTCAAAGGACAACTCTGAAGGGACAGTAAAGAGTGCCCACTCAGCAACTCTTCCAAGTTTCTGGTTGGTGCTGAGGTAATAATGCTGTGAGTTTCCATTCCTTGTGCCTGGTGAGGTGTTGGACACCACGAGTGTCCTGAACAGGAACTGTCCTCGGGAGCTCCTCCGATTCACAAGTCAAATAAAAAGGTGTTGATTTCTTGAACCCAGTGAAACTGTCATTCCGATTCACAAGATCAACAAGTTTACCAGACACACCAAGTGAAGCAAAGACACAAATACATTTTACATGTAAATTGTTTTAACATGTTAATAACATGTTTTGCATAGTTTTAATGGAAATTTTTTCTTTTCTAATACATAATCTTTACGCAGATGCCAACATCATGTAATCACACTTTGTTTTATCTGAAATGCTTAAGAGAGCCACCTGTGGGTGACAACATTCTCCTATCAGTCTGAATCTCCAGCTATGGTGTTAACACATAGCCATTCTCTACTTAAGCAGAAACATCCAATTACTGGGTCATGTCTTCTACAGCAAGTGTGCAAGCACCTCAATTAATGCTTCGTTTCGAATGCTCACACTGTTCATGAAACACCAGCTTTTGATGCTCAAGTCTAATACAGTTGAAAACTAGCTTAAAGCTGGTAAAACTCAGGCCGTATAAATATCTCTAAATAGCCCATACACGTATATAATATCTTCTCTTATTTTCCCAGGGTTACTAAAGGTTACTAAATCCTCTCTCTGTAGGGAGACTTATAATGAAAGAAGCATTACATGTAAACTTCAGGTGGAGACCCATTTCACATATTAGTAGAATCAATCATCACATACACTGGAAACTAAGTACTTTACTTATGCTTATCCCACTCCTATTATGAAGATGTGAATTTAAAAAACACAAAACAAGCTGTTATTAAAGTTGAAACAACAGCACAGATAACGGAGAGCAAGTCATGGCTGCTACAGCTGAGCACTGAACACTATCCTAAGGCAAAAAAAAAAAAAAAAAAAAAAAAAAAGTGGGAAAACAGTAATTTCATTATCTTTCAGGAAAATGAAGCAATGTAAAATTTACTCAAATTCAGGAAGTACTTCTCAAAAAAAATCAATCTTTAAAGAGACAAAGAGAAATGACATACGGTGTCATTTGGGGTCTTGTTCCATTAGTTCTGTGAAAAGAATATGTTGTGGTTAATATCACCATCAGCCCTGAATTGTCAAAAATCTCAATAGTGTGAATTTGTGTTCTAATTGTTGATTTAAAAATATAAGTTATCTGAAATCAACATAAGATCATTAAGACTTTCATGTATTTGTAAAATCATTGGAAGGATTGAAAAATAATAAATTAAGAGAATTAAGAAAAATTAAAGAGAAAATATATTAAGATTAGAAAATCCAGACATTCATATGCTGTGAGATTTGGTGTTAACAGAAATTTAATGTCCCTATAATTTCATGCAATTTGAAGTTACCAGTTTGCATCAAGGATCATAAGTGCAATGGATTAAGATGATATTTGAAAACATACTATATGGCTGCAAAAAGGTCTTACTTAGAGGTTGCTGGACAGGGACTCAAGCTGAAAAAGTAACTCAGAGATGTTTAGTACACCAGAAGCCATGTACTTATCACATACATCATTTATGTAATTGTTACAGGCACTTTGGTATATCCAGTCCTAGCCAGGTCATTTGCAGTGCCGTATACTTTCATATATAGTGTAGACACCGGAGCTTTTCAAAACAATTACATGCTGGAAAAACTTGTGATGACAAATGAACAAAAGCCATCTTTGCAGCTAAATAAAAATCTAACCTCAAATGGCATTGCCGTTGCCTTTTACAAGCAAACAGCTCCATCTACTGGTTATAATTTAATATACTCTAGACACTGTTTTGAAAACCAAAATTACATGTCTATGCTCACCTTTCATTATATAGAAAGCATGTACCTCTCACAAATTTGTTTTGCCTTTTGAAACAAATAATCAAAATAACTGTTTATATATTCTAAAAATTCTTAGATGATAAATATTGACTTTTCCAAAACTTGATGCAAAATATTAAGAACTACCATGCTCCTCCAAACTCTACCATACTATCTAGACATAATTCAAAATTTAAGGAGACAACACATTTCAGTAAGACTGGCTTTCCTTCTTAAAAAGGAATCATTCTTATTCTGAGGCACAGGCAGGTAAACTGCATCTCGCTGTCTTAAGAATGTGGTGTGTTGCTTCAAACTTGCATTAAAAAATACAGACTCGTGTATCACTAACTTCTATGTCAGTGATTAACAAGAATTAGAAACTAAATTTCTACCCATTATGCAATGCCACTAAGTAATTTCAGAAATAAAACTGAGTTTTACTCTTGGCAGAACAACCATTACTGAAAATGTGGGGTTTATGTTTTAACAGCTCAAAAACTAAATGGAAAATCATTTGTTTTATTCATCTGAGTATAAAAGTAAATCCAACTTTAAATGGTTTTATATCAAATATGTCAAAACCTAAAATGTAAGACTCTCTCCTAGTCCTTTTCAAATAGAAACAAGCAGGCTGCTTAAGAGAGCCCAGGACAGGGTGCAACCCAGAGCCCAGTACCTGCGGAGTGCCGTGTCACCCTGCGCCTCATCACTGATGAGCTCAGACTCATTCTGGGCGATTCGCAGGGCCAACTCCCTGTCCCTGCACTCCTGGGCCAGGACCGCCTGCTGCTGGGACTCCTCCTCCCGCTGTCTTGCCAGCTGCGCCTCCACCTCAGCCTGCAACACAGAAAGCCACAACTAGCCAGAGCTCTTTGTCCTTAAAATTATTACCTCAACTCTTTTGATAAGTTTTGGTTAAAAGTCTATTTTATTTGGATATTAGAATGGCTACTCCAGCTTGTTTCTTAGGACCATGTGCTTGTAAAACTTTTTTCCAGCCTTTTACTCTGATGCAGTAGTGTATGTCTTTGTCACTGAGGTGTGTTCCTTATATGCAGCAAAATGCTAGATCCTGCTCATGTATCCAGTAGCCTGTGTCTTTTTATTGGGGAATTGAGTCCATTGATGTTGAGAGATATTAAAGACCAGTGATGAGCAGATCTTGGGTGGCAGCTCTGCCCCCAACATCCAAGAACCCAGAGGAAGCAGGGATCCCAAGTGCTCGAACTCAGGCAGTATCTTAGGTAAGCAGACAGCAGGGCCCGCCCTAAACAGGGAGTAACTGGGAACCAAAAGGACCCAGGAAGTCACTCCCGGCCCGGAACACTGGTTCCTTCCGGTCTGGGCCAGAGCACTGAGCAGATCTTGGGTGGCAGCTCTGCCCCCAACCTCCAAGAACCCAGAGGAAGCAGGGATCCCAGGCACTCGAACTCAGGCAGTATCCTAGGTAAGCAGACAGCAGTGCCCGCCCTAAACAGGGAGTAACTGGGAACCAAAAGGACCCAGAAAGTCACTCCCGGCCCGGAACACTGGTTCCTTCCGGTCTGGGCCAGAGCACTGAGCAGATCTTGGGTGGCAGCTCTGCCCCCAACATCCAAGAACCCAGAGGAAGCAGGGATCTCAGGCGCTCTAACTTAGACAGTGTCTTAGAAACTAGTTCTCAGATCTGAGGCCTAGATCAGACCTCTGCCAGGTCTGCTGTTGTGTGGACCCCGGATTCCACCTGAGACATACTGGAAGGTCCACTCAATCCAGATCCACAGAGGAACAAATGAACTCAGAGCTTCAGACAACATATCCTGAGATATTCTAGAGGAGACACTGTACCCAGAACAGCAGACACCTAGCTAGACTACTACCTTGGAGGCACCATATCCTGAGGCATCCTAGAGGTACCACTGTAATCAGTACAGCTGGAAAAGATCACAGAGACATCTGGACCCCTAGGAGATCAGACACAAGCTAGATAACTAGAAAGACAGGCTTCAGTCAGCGACAGCAAGTACAGACAGCACTAGAGTTAGCCAGATGGCAAAAGGCAAGAGCAAGAATGTAAGCAACAGAAACCAAAGTTACATGGCATCATCAGAACCCAGCTCCCCCATCAGAGCAAGCCCTGAACACCCCATCACACCAGAAAAGCAGGAATCAGAATTAAAATCACTTCTCATGATGATGATAGAGGGCTTTAAGAAAGACATAAATAACACTCTCAAAGAACTTAAGGAGAGCACTGGTAGACAAATAGAAACCCTTAAAGAGGAAACACAAAAATCCCTTAAGGAATTTCAAGAAAATGCAACCAAACGGGAAAAGGAATTAAACAGAGCCATGCAGGATCTAAAAATGGAAGTAGAAACAATAAAGAAATCACAAAGGGACAATACCCTGGAGATAGAAAACCTAAAAAATAGATCAGGAGTCATAGACACAAGTATCACCAACAGAATACAAGAGATGGAAGAGAGAATCTCATGTGCAGAAGATACCATGGAAAACGTTGACACAACTGTCAAAGAAAATGCAAAATACAAAAAGCTACTAACCCAAAATATACAAGAAATCCAAGACACAATGAGAAGGCCAAACCTAAGGATAATAGGTATAGATGAGGGGGAAGACTCCCAACTAAAAAGACCAGTAAATATCCTCAACAAAATTATAGAGGAAAACTTCCCTAACCTAAAGAAAGAGATGTCCATAAATATACAAGAAGCTTACAGAACTCCAAATAGTTTAGACCAGAAAAGAAATACTTCCCGCCATATAATAGTCAAAACATCAAATGTACAAAACAAAGAAAAAATACTAAAAGCAGTAAGGGAAAAAGGCAAAGTAACATATAAAGGCAGACCTATAAGAATTACACCAGACTTCTCACCAGAGACCATAAAAGCCAGAAGATCCTGGACCGATATCATACAGACCCTAAGAGAACACAAATGCCAGCCCAGACTACTATACCCAGCAAAACTCTCAATCATTATTGATGGAGAAACCAAAATATTCCATGACAAATCCAAATTTACACAGTATCTCAACACAAATCCAGCACTTCAAAGAATAATTGGTGGAAAACTCCAACACAAGGAGGGAAACTACAACCTAAAAAAAGCAAGAAAGTAATCTTCCAAAAACCCCAAAAGAAGATAGTTACACAAACATATCTCCACGGATGTTAGCCCAAAAGCTTGGATTAGCGAAGACTCAATCCACAGACCACATGAAGCTCATGAAGAAGGAAGACCAAGAGGGGATGCCTCAGTTCTACTTAGAACGAGAAATAAAAATGCTTAAGGGAGCAAATAGGGAAACAAAACATGGAACAGAAACTGAAGGAGGGGCCATCAGGAGACCTTTCCACCTGGGTATTCACCCCATGTACAGCCACCTAAGCTAAACACTGTTGTGGATGGCTGGAAGTGCATAATGTGAGGAACATGATATAGCTGTCTCCTTAGAGGTCAGCCAAAGACTAAAACACTCAGAGGACAATGTTCACAATTAACCACTGATATGATCAGGGGTTTCCCAATGGAGAACTTAGTGAGAGGACTGAAGGAGCAGAAAGGGTTATTGACCCCAGGTGGAAAGCAACAATACCAAACAACCAGAGCCCCCCCCAGGGTCTAAACCACCAGCCTGGGAACACATAGGGAGGGACCCAAGACTCCAGAGGTATATGTAGGGGAGGATGGCCCTGTCGGACATAGGTGGGAGAGGAGTTTCTTGGTCCCATAAAAAAATGAATGAAAAATGAATGAATGAACACACAGTGGGGGGGGAGATGTGAGGGCAGAGAGGGGATAGTGAGGGGGTAGGTGTGGTCACTGCCTCATGGAAGCATGAGGAGGGGGATGAGATAGGTTTCTGGGTAGTGGGAGGAAGTAGGCTAAGGGGATAAAATCTGAAACGTAAATACTACAACCAATTTTAACAAGCGGGGAAAAAAAAAGTCTTCAGAACCAATATCTTAAAAAAAAAAAAAAAATGTCAGCCCCCTGGGGGTGGGAAATTTTTTTTTCTTGATACTAAAACTTGTTCTGAGAATTGTATATTGCAGAATACACAGCCTTGGTGTATCTACTCATCAAGCACACTGAGCAGACCTGCCCAAACCTCTGATGTCCTGGAATTCCATCTGGATTCAGTGAAGACACAGCATCAGAGGCTTATCAACTTACTCTTTCCCCCACCCCTCTTCTAAAATCTCAACGCCCTTAATCAGCTTGAAGAAGTTCAAGAAGAGTCAGCGCCCCTATTCCCTGAGCTTGGGGACTAATGTGGTTAATAATGGTCTGTCTTTCTAGGGACAAGTAGTGGTTTTGTTGGAACAGGGGGGATTAGCTAGGACTTATTGCATAGCCATAACCTACTGGTAGAAATCTGTATAATTATTATCAAGATGAAGTTATAAATTCTTAAATGGTACAAAATTTACTTTGATCTCAAATTTAAGGTTTTCATTGGTACGAGCCTCTTATTAATATAAAAATGAGATGAATATTGATACACTCATGGGCATTGTGCCTGTATAACACATTTAGGAATACAATGCCTAGACCCAGCCCTTTTTTAACTTTTTTAACTGATTTGGGACGGTTAACCTGAGTTAAGGGACTATAGCAAATTCATATTTTTGAGTTTATTGTTAGGGTGTTTTCCATATTTTACTTAGAAAAAGCTGAGAGGAGTTAACAGAAAACAGTCCAGGTTACCTTACATGGATAGTTGGTTTTCAAAACATCAGAAGTCCATAGAACTGATGCTACAAATATTTATATATTAATGTTCATATTGATTAGAGACCTGTCTGCTCCTGACAGCTTCCTGTCATGGATTCTAAGAAGAAATTGAGCATCCTTGGAGTTACTCCAGTTGTGTGGTAACAGCCACTAGGCAAGAATTGCCTCTCTCCATCTACAGACAAATTACTGTCCAGAAAAGGACACACATGCAGAATAGTCGACTGATTATATCTGCCTAGACAGCGTAATCAGTCCTTAATAATCCTGCATCACCAAGGTCTGTCAGATGATTCTGGGCCAGAAGGCTGAAGATTTGATGCTCCAACGTTCGGTAGTATAGGGGCTTTTCAGGTGTTCAGAGGTCTCTATAAATTGGCTAAGTTTTAGAAGCTATGCTTTGTGCTTCCCACAATTATAGTTAACTCAGTCATTCTGGATTTCTGACGGGGTTGAAAACTTATAGCTATTTACCGTAAGAGAAAAGATTTGAGTGGATGGTCGGCAGCTGACATTCATCCTAAAGCCAGGTACAGAACTAAATGTTTTAGTTAGGATAGATGACAGAGGTGCTGGTTAGTCAACAAAATGATGGACTGGGTATTAGGACTACTTTGTACCTCACTGGTACAAATTGGCATAATTATGCTCTAATTGTATTTTGAGAGAAAAGTTTCATTTTAACAGGAAGGGTGATGTGTAGGAGGAGCTAAGGTAGGAGGAGTACTGAGAGGAAGAAAAGGAGTAAGAAGAGGAGGAGAAGAAGGAGAGGAGAAGCTAGGTGATGAAAGAGAGAAAGAGGGGGGAGACAGGGAGGCAGATATTCATGTATCTCCACCAGTCAAAGATAGTTGTTATATCTAGGTTGGTCAGTGGGTTACACCTCTGATTGAACAATTCCAAACTTATAACGCTTATGATTAACATTATTTTAAAAAATGTATAAATGCAAAAAGGAAAAGGGGGCATGGGATAGGGGTTTTCTAAGGGGGGGGGATGGGGAAAGGGGATGGCATCTGAAGTGTAAATAAAATATCTAATAAAAAAAAGAATTATATGGGAGAGTTTTGAGGTGGGAAATGGAAGTGGAAAATGATAAAATTATAATCTGAAAAATAAATTTCTTTAAAATAGTTTAAAAAAAAAAAAAAAAAGACCAGTGATTGTTGGCTCCTGTTACTTTTGTTGTTGGAGGTGGTATTATGTGTCTGTGATTATCTTCTTTTGGGTTTGTTGTGAGATGATTAATGCTTATGTTTTCTTTGGTGTAACAAGAACGATTCTCAACAATAACAGAGCTTCTGGGGGAATCACCATCCCTGACTTCAAGCAGTTCTATAGAGCAATGGTGATAAAAATCTGCATGGTATTGGTAGAGAGGCTTACAGGTCGACCAATAGCATAGAATTGAAGACCCAGAAATAAAGCCACACACTTGCGAACGCTTAATCTTTGACAAAGAAGCCAAAATCATACAGTGGAATAAAGAAAGCATCTTCAATAAATGGTGCTGGTCTAACTGGTGATCTTTATGTAGAAAAATGAAAATAGACTCATATTTATCACCTTGCACAAAGCTCAAGTCCAAGTGGATCAAGGATCTCAACATAAAACCAGATACACTGAATCTAATAGAAAAGAAAGTGGGAAAGAGCCATGAACTCATTGGCACAGGGGGAAATTTCCTAAACAGAACTCCAATGTCTCAGGCTCTAAGATCAAGAATTGATAAATGGGACCTCATGAAATTGGAAAGCTTCTGTAAGGCAAAGGACACAGTCAACGGACAAATTGGCAACCTTACAGATGAGGAAAAATCTTCACTGACCCCACATGTGATAGAGGGCTAATATCCAACATATATAAGAACTCAAGAAGACTAATCATCAAAAACCCAAACAAACCCAATCAAAAAATGGGGTATAGAAACTAAACAATGAATTCACAACAGAGGAGATGGATGAGAAGCACTTAAAGAAATGTTCAAAGTCCTTAGTGATCAGGGAAATGCAAATCAAAATAACCCTGAGATTCCACCTTATACCAACACACAGTCAAAATTTCTGACCCAGAATTGTTCATGTTTAAAAGAACTGCCAGAACAAAAATGGAGAAGAGACTGAAGAAAAGGACCAAGTTGAGATTCATCTCATGGAAGTCGGACAGGACACCAAAGCCTGACACTGTTACTGATGCTATGATGTGCTTGTAGACAGGACCCTAGCATGGCTTCCCTAGCACCAATGTCCCATCTCACTCTCCCTTTAACCCCAGGGGTAATCAGTGATAATCCAAGCCGACAACCCAGGGTTTTGAATTCACTTTCTCTCATTGAGTAAGAAATTCTATTGAGAGAGAAATGCAGCCCAACAAGCACACACCTGGATACGCTTTTCATCATCTTCCCGCTTCTTCCTTTCCTCCTCCTCCTGTTTTTCTCTTTGCTTCCATCTCAAGTTTCCTACGAAAGGGGAAGAGAACTCTTCAGATGTTTTAACATACTATGAAATCTTTCAGAAGATAGACAAGCCCTACATAAACAAGCATCAGAGAAACAGCAGGATGAACCCATGTTAGCCTCGGAAACACACACATTATCAATTTGGTTCAAATGACATAAAGTTTAACTCCCCTAAACAATAGAGCAGATACAACAAATCATCTTCTGTAGCATTAAGCCCTGCTAGACTAACTTGGTAATGATGAGTTTACAATTCAAGGAAATGACGTTGGTGTATAGAAGGGCACCCTGAATAGCCGTGAGTACAGATACACTTAGTTCACAAATGACTAGGATACAGAATGAGTCTAGCAGCACAGCCATGGATGAAGAATGAAACCATGCTGTCTGTCTGCAGTGAACACAGAACTTGAGGGCATTGTGTTATTGAAAAAAAGCCAGACTCAGAAGAAACACAGGAACCATGTGTTCTCTCTTTTGTGAAACTTGAGGAAAAGAGAGAAGTCTACTTGAAAAACAGAATAGAGATCCCAGGGACTCTGAAGAGTGTTTGCCAGGAGAAAAGATAGGAAGAAGAGAAAATGGATGGGTACTCAAAATGCACTATACATGTATGTTAGTATCAAATGAATCCAGTAACATGTACAATTAATATGTTTTAGAGCAAAAGGGAACTTCCTAGGCAGGTGGATAATGCCTGTAAACACAGCATGGAGAGGCAGTGGAAAGAGGACTGCCACAAAGTGGAAGGCAGCAGGCTTCAACTTACATATGTATGTATGTCTGTATTTATGCATACATGCATGCTTATGTGTGTATGTATGCTTATGTGTGTATGCATGTATGCTTATGTATGCATGTATGCTTATGTATGCATGTATGCTTATGTATGCATGTATGCTTATGCATGTATGTATGCTTATGTATGCATGTATGCTTATGCATGTATGTATGCTTATGTATGCATGTATGCTTATGCATGTATGTATGCTTATGTATGCATGTATGTTTATGTATGCATGTATGCTTATGTATGCATGTATGCTTATGTATGCATGTATGCTTATGTATGCATGTATGCTTATGTATGCATGTACGCTTATGTATGCATGCTTATGTGTGTATGCATGTATGCTTATGTATGCATGTATGCTTATGTATGCATGTATGCTTATATATGCATGTATGCTTATGTATGCATGTATGCTTATGCATGTATGTATGCTTATGCATGTATGTATGCTTATGTATGCATGTATGCTTATGCATGTATGTATGCTTATGTATGCATGTATGCTTATGTATGCATGTATGCTTATGTATGTATGCATGCTTATGTGTGTATGCATGTATGCTTATGTGTGCATGTATGCTTATGTATGTATGTATGCTTATGCATGTATGTATGCTTATGCATGTATGTATGCTTATGTAACAAAACCTAGGTCAGTCAGGGCTACAAGGCCATCTCTAAAAGCCAAAGAATAAAATCAAGCAAGATTGAATGAATCAAGTTTGTGTGCTCACTTAAAAAGTTTCAGACATTAGGGTCAACAAGATGGGTAGGAGGGTAAAGGCCCTGCCACCAGATCTGATACTCTCAGTCCCATAAAGCCACATGGTAGGAGAGAACCAACTCCCACAAGTTACTATCTGACTTCCACATAACACCATGGCAAAGAATAACACACACACATACACACACACAAATAAATGTAATAAAAATTTTCAGACTTTAAGAGCATTCAACCTGTACTTAACCACTCCATATAACTATAGAAAATGGGCACTTAATTTTTTTTCAAACTTATTCTAAAACTGGTTGATTTGTACCAGGCATCTTGGTGTGTAAGTTTAACCCTCACTCAGAAGACGGTAGCAGGAGGATGAGAGTTCCTGGCCAGCCTGGGCTACACTGTGAAACGCTTTCACACACACACACACACACACAAAATAAGAATGAATGAATAAATAAATAATTAAACAAATAAATAAAGCATAATCATCTGATTAAAGTAGGAATACAGTTCTAGAATATCTAGCATCCTTCATCCTGTAGATTCTAGTGGGAACAATGCAAATGCCTTACATCCGCCTCTCTTCTTCCTCCTTCCGCCAACGTTGTTCATCTTCCTCACGCCTCTTCCTTTCTTTCTCCATCTCCTCTTGGATGCGCCTCAGCCTCTCTGCCTCCTCCTCCTGCTGTTTCTTTTTCTGCAGTGCACTGAGAAGCTCTTCTGAGCTTTTAACAAGTGCGTCATACTCTTTCTGTATCTGCTCCCTTGTCATCATGGTGGACTTAAGAAGACAAATCACAAACATTACGTAGTTACCTCCTGTGCACAGTAGGGTGATTACCGGACTGTACACTGTAAAGTGGTTACAATGAGAAACTCAATATTTTGTGGGTTTTCATAGTTTAAAAAAGATATACTCTAAGATACAGAGAAACAGCTAGCAAAGCTGACCAACAAATTCATATTCATATCTTCTCTTGAAATAGATAGTCTGGGTAACCTTGAACTAGGTATGGAGGTGAGGAACCTCACAAACACCAGGATTACGGGTATACACTACCATGTCAACTGCTCACACAGTCTGCAAATGCTATCTATACACATAATCATTAGATTCTGTGTTTATCAAACAAGCCATCAATATCTGTAGCACTCTGTGAACAAAGCTATACAAACATAGCTTTAAAATCCTTTTAAGGAATGACTATCTCATGTACCAAAGTTTGCTTTCTTTCTTTATTGCATTCGATTAGTAGGAGAGTTGGGAAAGCACATATAGCTTGTTGCATGGTTCTCCTGGGGTGATTCTGATTGACAGTGGTTACCTCACAAACCCATCTCACCCTGAGCTGTAAACTCATCTCAACTGAGCCCACCTTAGCATGCTCAGCCCTTTCTTGATTGCTATTCTCTTTCTACCTCTAATACTTGCCCCATCCACAGAAACTTCCAAAAAAGGCTAATTCTCATATATTAACTTCTGAATGCTACCTGAGAAAAACCCTGTGAAACCCTAACACATAATTAACGACATTGAAAAAGATGAACTATGATAACAAACATTACAGAAAATTTCATATTTTCACTCACATTAATAATCAAGCAATTGAAAATGAAAACCAAAATAGCCCTACTTTTCCTTTTAAAATGAAGAAAATTAATTGCTACTTTTAAAATAGCTATGTAATTAATAAGCGTAATATATTAACCACAACGAGTCAAGTAACATAACAGCAGAGATACACCATGAAATGATTGCGGCAGAGAACTATGCAAAGCAACTGCACACAAAGTGAGACCATGGAAGAAATACAGCAAATGCTAGCTGAACACTTAGCGTGACACTATCAAGGAGTTTTGGGTGGTTTTCTTTCCGTTTTCAACAATGACACTCAGTGTGCTGCATGCAATCCCCAGCACCACCAGAAAGAAAAATGAATACTACAGAATAAAAGTTGCCTTTGGAAAGAAGAAAAGCATTTAAAAAAAGAAAAAGAAAAACAAAGAATGTGCATTAACCCTCTCTGAATCCTGATTGCAAAAGCTTACCAACATTCAGTATTTTAGTGATTCTCTGAGGGTAATATTTTGCCTAGCAACAGATAAAAATTACATTTTTATTTATCTTTTTACTATGAAATTTTTTCAAATATTCAGAAAAGGTTAATGTGATGTTTTATATTTTGAATAAGGATGCTTTCCTACACAATTTCAACACTGATAACAAAAAAACAGCAAATTATATAAAAAGTTCAAGTAAGCTGGATTAAATCACCCACCTTAATTTTGGCCATCAGGGCATCAATAGAAATTTCAAGATCTTTGATCTGTCTGTTCACCTCCGGCTTCCCATCTTTCAGTGCACTTACAACCTCATTGAACTTATCGAGTCGTTTCTTCAGTGTGCGCACCTTAACCAGGCCGTCAATGCTGCAACGGTAGGGCTCTGTCAGACATTTCCTCACAGGCTAATATCCTAGTGGAGATGCTCATCCGTAGAAAGCAAACACTGCGCCTGAACAGGCGGGCTACTTCCAACTTCAGTGTCAGCTACTACTCTTTTCAGGCCTCTCATTAAGTATAACAAGAATCAAATACACAGA
>NC_047678.1:1598901-1662425 GCF_011762505.2 Arvicanthis niloticus | reverse complement strand
GCCAGATTGGGCAGGAGAAAAGTTTTGATTTTAGAATATTTTGGATTTCAGACTTTGAGATTAGGTTATGTTTCAACTGGAGAAAACCATACAAATTTACAGAAAGTTTTTTTAGAATGTTCTCAATGCAAACACTTCTGTTCCCTGTCATCCCCAAACCCTGAGCTCTGCAGCTTTAACTAGCTCAGATTTGATTTACTTCTGAAGATTAGTTTCTCTTCATCTCTAAAATAAATAGAATAATGAATTTCTTCTAAGATTTCACAATTAGAAACAAAATAGATGTGAACTATGACTCATCGCAGATGAGAGTTAAAGATAAGCTTGAGGTGAACTGGACTGTGTAATAGTGTTTAAATGCCCTGATTCCAAGGTGGAAGCTCTCACACTACATTAAGATCCTTACTGAAATGATAGTAAATATAATGGAATTCCTCCTAAGCATTAGAAATTTGAATCATCTTATTAAACTTAAGATATTAAGATGAACGCATGATAATTTAGATTGTGCATATATTTAACTAAATTGTTTTAAACCTAGTACTGTTATTACAGTATGAAAATATTTTTCTTTAAAACTTGTGGTTCTGAAGTAAAAGTAAGGTTCTGTACACTTAGTTATTAGTGAAATGGGAATTTCTTGTGCTGAGTGTGCTCCTGATTTTAAGAGTGTATTGTAGTTTGCTCAGAGGCGTGGAGTGAGAGCTGGTATAGAGTGGAAGTTCAGCTCTCACTCTAGTTGGTGTTTGTGAGCTGCCCTTCCCCCACACTAAAGATGGAGAGTGGGTGATCCTTAAGATGCCGTCCACTCTGAAATTCTGTGGCATCCAACTTAGATTTAAAACAATGCTATGTTTCAAAATTCCGTAATGAAGTTAGAGGAAATGAAAACACTAACACATGCGATAGATGATTAAAATTTGAATGTTGATATATAGCAATAGGTCTGGAGTTTATTAGAAAAACCTAGAGAGCTTTTCCAAAAGGACATACAAGTTTGTATGCTTATTAATAACTGTTCTCTGTGTGTGCTGGAGATTGACTCTGGGCCACAATGAAGTGCTGACCCTAATCTCTCCCCTCAGCTCCTCTACTTTTTGTTAGCTACTGACGTAGACTAAAAGTCTTGAAGGTTATAAAAGTAATAGGAGAGCTGGAGACTGGCTCAGCATTAAGAAACACTGGGTCTTTTGCAAGAGTACCCAGTTTTGATTTCTAGTACCCGATGGGTGGCTCCACAACTGTCTTTACCTACAATTCTAGGTCATCCCATGTCCTCTGTCAGCCTCAGCAGGCATCAGATACCATTTGGTCGCTCACACACTGGGAGCAGAGGGGGGTGATCTCTGAGCCCGGTCTACATAGGACTGAAAAGATGATACTGTATCATTCATTCATTCATAAATAAATAAATATTAAGTAAATGAAGTAAATAAAATAAAGGTAAATGGGAAATGAGCAGTTCTTACCCAGACTGATTCTTGCTTTCTTTTACTGGTTTGCTCTTTTTGAAAACTCGTAGTCCAGGTTATAGTATAGTTCAGTTACTAGGGCAGAAGAAACTTATAAATCAAGATGGTTGGCTTGAAGTGTTTGCATAGAACTTGGAAAATTTAAAGTAAAGTTAGTAAGACCTTTCACCCACCCCAGGAAAGCTGTTTTTATATTTAAATACTCATAGTTAGTGTCCTATTACCTTCCCTGTTAAGTTATGAATCTTACTTAGTTGGTTTTTAGATTTTCTAAGTAAAATGGTTTTTTTTAGAAAAGTACCACTGATAATTTTGTAACCATTAAAATATTTTAATATGAATATATTTATTAGCCAGGCGGTGGTGGCGCACACCTTAATCTCAGCACTTTGGAGGCAGAGACAGGTGGATTCTGAGTTTGAGGCCAGCCTGGTCTACAGAGTGAGTTTCAGCCAGGGCTACACAGAGAAACCCTGTCTCAAAAAAAAAAAAAAAAAAAAAAAAAAAAAAAAAGAAGACTTGCCTGACGTCTTTATTATTTGCAACAAAAGACTGAATATTTCCTTTATTTGACAACAATTAAGGAGTCAAGCATGTTCCCACCACAAGGCAATGAATGACTCCTCTAAGGCTCTTGGCTAGGCCAAAATCCGCAGCTAACTTGAAAGTACCATCTTTGTAACTTGTGTGTTAAAGCATTATCAGTGTGAGTGATGTAATTGTAAGTTGATGCTTAAAGAGCTGGATTAGGATCGTGGTCCTACAGCCCCAGATTCTTTGGCGATGCTTGAGGTAGCAAGATTGCTTGAATGTAGTAATTCAGTGCATAGACCTAGTGTCCAGAAACAGTAAAAGAAAATTAATGGTTAGAGTCAAATTTGGGTGTGCTATTTAAAACAACATTTAAGATAGACGGTAAATACAGTAATACCTAGAATCTAGACATTTAAGTTAATATTGCTAAAATGTTGAAGTGTTAGTGGACTAACCCCCTCTTTGCTTTTTTTTTTTTTTTTTTGGGAACTCAGAAATCCTCCTGCCTCTGCCTCCAAGTGCTGGGATTAAAGTTGTGCACCACCACTGCCGGGCTTTTTTTTTTTTTTTTTTTTTTTTTGGCAACTCTATTTAATTTTCTATGCTCAGTTATTTTTGTCCGGATTATTTCCTGTTTCTGATAAAAAAATTGCTGTCTATCTGTTTCCTACTTTTAGTTTGAATCCTTAGATGTAAGGTTCTTGAAGGAGATTAAATCTTTGAGCTGCATTCAGTAATCTTTGTTTTTTAAATAAACTTAAGCATAGGATCAAGAAAGGATAAGGGTTTGTATTTAGAGAAATGATTGTAAAGACGTGGGCATTTTATGGTAAGAAAATGTAATGATTTGAATGTCAAATGTATTGCAGTAACTAAACAGGGAACCTTTGGCAAGAGCTTTGTGTTATAGGCTTTTGTTTCCTGTAAGTACCTGCCTGAGTTTTTTGGTTGTTGTTTGTTGTTTGTTTGTTTTGCAGGAATGGTAGGGGCAGGAACTGAGACCAGTTTTCCAGATGAGCATTTGTAGTTTGGGTAAAGGAAACACTAACTTGAATACCAATTTTATGGGGTATTTCCCTCAAAGAATTCAATTCTTCTCATAAGTGGAGCTAGCTATGTGCTACAAGAAATTGTATATAACTACTGTGATTATATCTTGAATTTCATCAGCCAAGAAAGGTACAAACCCTCGTTTCTTAAAAGGACTAAAAGTCCTCCTTGGCCTCTGCAGCCTAAAATATTTATTTTCTAGCCTTTTATAGAGACAAAACTACCCCTCTCCCCCTGATTTAGAGTTTCAAAGTAATGTACTGGCAAATTTAACATGTGTTACCAAATAGTTGTGTTGAATTATTCATTCTAAGGACTTCAAAAAATCTTAAAGTACTTAAAATGTTTCCTTTAGATGTAATCTGATTAGTACTTAAAGTGACCTATCTTAGTCAGCATCTTGTTATATGACCTATTTAGGTATTATATTGATTTCCTTTCAGATAAATCTACATCCAAAAAAATAAAAGTTTCCAGCTCTCCTTGTATACAGTGCAGAAATGCATGTCCTTCAGATTCCTCTTTATCACCACATTAAATTCAGTTTTTTCTGAGGAATAGGCAGGCTGTGGTATAGCCGCCAGCGGATACGGGAAACCGGGCTCAACAGAGAGGAAGCCTGGGAATTAACGGGGAATGGAGGGTGAGAGAAACGTGGGGCCAAGACAAGTATTCTGATCAAGGCCCGAAGTTTAATATTTTGCTTTCACATATAAAGGGGGAAGCGCCTCCCCCCCCACCCCAGTCTCTTCCTCGGTTCAGCCCAGGGGCTGGGTAAGGAGATAGTAGTCCGGAAGGTGTGGAGGCTAGCTCAGGCAGGCAGTCCATTCTTAGCTCGGTAGCAGGCTCCAAGGCACCAAGGCTGGCAATGCAATGCATCTCAGGTCCTACTGTTGCTTGGTCTACTGTGGTAAAAGACTCACAGGCCTGCTTGGCCTGGGGGAAGGGCACACTATGGTTTTAGGATTGCTAAGAAGAAATGTTACCTTGACTTAGGGGAACGTTCATAGTTGTCCTGGAACTATGAATAAGAAGATGAGAAGTGTGGTAACTTTTCAACTGATCTCGTCATCCACATCAGTCCGTACTGCCTCTGGTGTTTTTGTCATAGGATTTAAGTAGTTAGAAAGGGATTATGCTTACTGTATTCTGAACGATGGCCTAATATACTTTTGACATAAAAATGTGTTTATTTCAAAATAGGGGATTTGAGTTCCTTCTACTTGGCAGCCTCTTTCCTCTGACATTTAGAACTATTATCCATAGTAAACTTGGTCTTTGAAAACTAGTGAGTGTTACTTCTGTGTGGCAGATGTTATTAGGTCAAGTGCCTCTTGAGTTGAGCTGACAAAGGATATAGTGGTTATTTGATAGTGAAAACTCATGCATTAAAGTTGTTTATCAAGGATTTTTGATCAGTTTTTGGGCATTTTTCATTTTCAAAGTACCTCTTTGGCATAGGAAATTATTGAAAAAGTTCGATGACAGGACTTTTTTCCTTATTTTTTTCTGACAAGTGCATTCCTTTCAGGGAAGGTAGGGTGACTTAAAGTAGTTAGAGATGCAGATGTCACTCAGTAAAAGTACTTCCCTAGCTGTGTAAGGCCCTGGGGTTCAATCCCTAGCTCTGGAAGACAAAAACACATAAGCTGGGCATAGTGATGTATTATGTATGCCCTATCACTTATGAGGTGGGTGCCAGAAAGGGTTCAGGAATTCAAGGGCCAATCTTAGCTACATAGAGATTTGAGACCATCCTGGCCTGTCTACACCCCCAACCCTCCATCCCGAGAACAAAACAAAAAACAAAACAAAAAAAACTAAGTCGGGAGAAAAACAAACAAACAAAAATCACAGGAAAAACTAAGCAGTCACTTGTGAGCGGGCACATGCAGAAGTGGCCTGAGTAGTTCAAAAAATGATAAACTTTGGCTGGATGTGGTAGAGCATGTGTCCTAGTTCTGTTTACTGTTACAATAAAACACCTTGACAGGGAAATTAGTGGAGAGGGGGTTTATTTTAGTTCACTTCCAGGTTTCGGTCTATATTGCAGGCGAGTCAGGGTGGCAGAAACTTGAAATAGTCATGTTCACAAGTCAAGAATAGAGAGAGATGAATGCATCCATGACCTGTATTCATCATGGATTCGTACATTCATCATTCATATATATATGTGTATATATAATGTATGTGTGTATATATATGTATGTATACATGTTTATATATGTGTGCATATATAATAAATATTATTTATTATATATATTATATATCCAGGATCTAAACACAGGGATTGATGCTTTAACCTTTAGTCTAGATCTTTCTGCATCAGTGAACCTGTTCAAGACATTTCTCCACAGACATACCTACATGGCAACCCAGTCTAGACAAGCACTCATTGAGATTCCTTTCCCAAATGGTTCTAGAGTAAAAGATGATGATTAAAACTAACCATCACAACTCTCCCACTTGTCAACCTGATGTATAAAACATCACCTTTAAGCCATAGCATGAAAGTCCTTGTCCGCCAAGTCTAATGTTTACCTCATAATTTAAAATACAGTTCAACTTGTAAATTATCATTTTCTTTAAAAATTCTAGCTTTAAAAATTTAAAGCTTAAATTGTGAGGTCCTATAAAATAAAAATGAAGTTTCATACTTCTAGCATATAATGACACAAAGCAAACATGATTGTTCCAAAAAGGAAGGACCAGGGCCATAAAACAGTTATACCAAAGCAAAACAAAAATCTGGCAGGAAAACATCAAATACTACAGCTGTGTGTCCAGCATTTGAGTGAGACTGTAAGGTAATTGTTTGGGCTCCAAAGTTTTTGAATAGCCTTCTAGTTGGCCTTGGCAGATGCCCTAAGGTTCTGGCGTCTTCCGTATCCTGGAGTCTCCATTGAAACTTGTCTTCAGTTTTGCAGCTACATACAGTAGCTTCTCAGGGCTTCTCTGAGGGGACTCTGACACATGTTGTCTCTCTTAGTGTCTCTCCATGACAACATCATCTTGCATTCTCTTATGCCTTCAAAAACTATTATCACATGGAGGGTGTTTTTTATGTAGTTGATTTTGCTACCAGCTTCAGATATACCCCAGGTCACCTTGGACCACAGCTCTATTAGCTTTTTGTGCTGACCTGGGGAAATGCTTTGCTGTTGTCCCAGTGCTTCACAGGAGGGCTTTCTACAGTGGCACTGATCTCTGTATACATTGCGTCTTCATATGAATGATGTCTGTTTATATGCATCTGCAGTACCAGTCTGAATGCCATCCTGTGCTGAAATTTCCTCTGCCAAACAAATCAGTTCATTATCTTTAAATTAAATTAAACTCTCAGAACACAGGCAGGAAAAAAATTTTTTGTCCAGAACATCTCATCAATGGCCCCAGTGCCTGATAGAGTCTTTGTTCCCATCAGAAGCCTTGTGAGCTGGGCCTCCATTATCCTCATTTGTCCCAGCATTCTTACCTTCTCAGTTTTCATAGAACAACTCACTAAGCTCTGCTTCTAGTATTCGGCAGCAGGTATGGTTGACATTGTATATATCCATTAGAATTTGTTTCAACCATGAGTAGTCAGGATTTTTCATTGCATAGCAAATGCCTCAGGAACATAACAAGGTGGCTCTGTTTTACAGTCCTCTATCTGAAGCTTACTACCTTGACATTCTTAGTGATTCATTCTCAAGCTCAAGTTCAGATTGGAGGCCAGACTTCTGGTTACCTTTTCTGGGTATCAGCAGTGTACATTGAAGGATTAACAAAGGGTTAAAGAAAGGCCTTTTAAAGAAGGTTTTTGGAAGCTTCTACACTGCACCAACTCTATTAGCATAGTCATACTAGCTTCAAGTCACACTGGAAATTTTAGTTTTATTCTATTAACAAGAAAAGTATCATAAAAATTGGGATGAGAGCTTGTTAGTAGTCAGTCTCTGCATTACAAGGTTGTAGAAGTATTTACTGTCTAGTACAATGATACGTCAACCAAATGAGAATTGGGTCTTTTAGGTGGGGTAGTCCAGTGGCTTAGGTGTGCAGTTTTACACTGATTTTAGTATTGAATTGAAATTAATAGTAAAATAGATTATGTGTTAATTTTTATGTGAAGAGCAAATTAGGTATGTGGTTTTGCCAATAAGTTATAAAACTCTGTGTGTGTGTGTGTGTGTGTGTGTGTGTGTGTGAAAGAGAGAAAAGAGAGAGAAGGAGAGACAGAGAGATAATGCTATAGCAGGAATATTGAAATATTGAATATCATTACTTAAAAATAGCCTATTCAGCATACACATTTGTTTTGTTTCTTTCTTAAAACATCTCACCTTAATTCTGTTTACTATTAAACCTTTAATACTTTTTGAGAGTTTACTAATTTTATGTGATTCTATTATTACATATTTTGGTGAGTTAATTGACTAGTGTTATTTGCTTTCAGTTTATTCACAACGAAGGGTTTTATATACTAGTTGATACTTTAATCTGTTCGTTTTAAAACATTTTTTAGATTTATTATTTTAATATGTGTGGGCATTTTGCCCCTGTGTTACATATGTCTGTGCACCATATGCATGCCTGATGCCTGCCATCAGAAGAGAGGGGATTGGAGTTACAGGTGGTTGTGAGCCACCATGTGGGTGCTGAGAATCAAACCAAGGTCCTTTGTAAGAGCAGTGGATACTTTAAGCATTCAGCCATTTCCCCAGCCCAATATTGCCCATTCTTATTGATCATTAATTTACTTCTTAATTTGTTGCTTCTGAAATGTGTTAGATGGTAGAAAATGCTCAGGAGAAAAAAGAAGGGCTTAAAGATGGCCTATAGATTTAAATAGTGCATGGCTAAAACACATTAGTGATTACCAATAATGCATCGGTGTTGCATTAAGGAAAGAACGAAAAGGACTTCTCTTTGGAGTCATTTAACCAAGAGCAAATCCAGATTTGAGTTTTTTACTTTGTGCTTGTGGTGTCTTTGGTTCTCTGTCTGTTGCATGTGTGAATTTGTACCTACCGGAAGGCTGTCTTGAGAATCTATTCCTGGGCAGGCATCTGTGTCTGTCCTGAGTATCTGTCTGTTGTAGGACTGTGTGTCTGTTCGTGTATATCTGTTCTTAACTAAGGCCTTTCCCCTGTTTCTGTTGAAAAGCACAGAAAATAATGAGAGATACTGTACAAAAAAGGTTTAAAGTTTTACAGGGCATTAAGTCACTGATTTCAAAAGGCTCCCAACTGACCCAGACAACAAACAGTACTACAAATATTGTTTATCAAGTAGTGTCCGAGTGTTGTGTTCAATATTTATGGTGGATATTCATTTTAGAAGATTGGTTTTAATCTCCATGTTTGCTGCTTTCAGCAAGTTATACACTTGCATTGTTCTAGGTCAGTGCCATGAAAAAGTGCATATATTGAGATTACAGCTATTCATTCCCTTAGACTGTAAAAGTTGATTACATGGGAAATCTCAGGCTCTCTTAAAAGCAGGTTAAACAAACAGGCTGAGTACATAGTAGGATAGCTGTCACAAGTGACCTTAAGGTATTTATTAACTCTGGCTGTGAGGTCCTACAAAAGTTTCAGTTTCTTATAAGGATGGTTTTTATTATAGTGTCTTGCCACAAAATGACATGTTTTGGGGAGCCCTAAGTAGTCTTCGAGGGAAGACTGCGCCATGCAAAAGTAGAAAGGGAAAGGAAGGAGTGTGCTTAATAGAAAGAACGAAAAAGAAGCCATTGTGGTAGTGTGAGAAGGGGCAAATACAGCTTAACGCAGTATAGTTAGGGTGCACATTACACGGGCCAGTATTAGGACTACAGGCAATGTGATGAGAAGCCATTAAACAGTTTGCATAGCTAAGTCATTCCTTAGACTAAAACTGATGCTGTAAAAGAAATTAATGAGCTGAAATTGATGAAGGGAAAATAGGTTGTTTACCAGTGTGAGTAAGTGAGAGAAGAGCAAAATCTATTCTTCTCCATTAGATTATCTTACAGTTTATAGAAGCCACTGAACAGAGTAGAACATGTGTCTGTCTCCCTATCCTTAGGGCTTACTTAGAGGATTTTGGAGAGGAGGGAGAGAAGGAGGGTACCAGTGGACTTCGGCTTAGACATTTATTAGTCTCACATCAAATCTATGAGGATTGGTAGAAGGTAAACAAAGTGAAGTGTTTGCTGTAAGGAGTTCTGTAGAAGGGGAGGTCCTGAAACTGCAATCCTGTAGCTTTATTTATATGCAGCCTGTACTACCTGACCTGGTCACAGAGACTGGATAGAGGAGTTAGTTATAGTCTAGCTGCCTTGGTCTCCACAATATGGGATTTGTGTGAGGGTAGAGGAGTCTTTCTTTGTGAACTGTGTGGCCTTCAGCTTTACAGCAGCTGTGAGGAAAAGACACTGGGGGCAGAGGGGCTCAGTAACTGTGTAATTCTTTGGAAGTTTGGTTTTTAACAGGAATCATTATTTTAAAGTGACCTAATGACACTTAACTGTTAGAGTGGCTTTGGGCTTGGCATAATATGGAGATTATTGCCTGTGGCATAAGAGTAGAAGTAGGATATTTGTGATTGGGAGAAACCGCTTCTCTAGATGTATGGAGACCATTCTATATCCCCCACCCACTGCAGTAATTCCACAATTAGATGCTTATGTATACACCTTATAATGTAAGCCATGTCTGACATTACCTATCTATAATAGTATCAGATCCAGCTGATTAAGAACTAGTTTTATTGTTGTTCCTGTTTGGCGATGAGGGTGTTGTGTGCAAAGGACTGTGAACGAAGTGGTGTCCTCATTTAAAATAAGGAAAATAATAACAAACTTTGCAGGGCCACTTTACTTTTAAAAAGTTTTGTTTTACTTTATTTTATTTTATATGTATGGGTGCTTTGCTTGCATGCGTGTCTGTTTACCTTATGCTTGCCTTGAATCCCCTAGAGCTAGAGTTACCAGTGGTTGGGAGCCATTAGTGGAGGTGCTTGGAACTGAAGCTGGGTCTTTCCTACTGAGGCATCTGCCTCTTCAGCCCAGTCTTTAAGATAAGATGACTTGTATTAAGTTCATATATGACTGACAGAGCACATGTGGTAGCAGTAGTCAGTGAAGTGCGGTGTGCTGTTATGGCTCACTGACCTTCTTAGCTTTATCTCTCTGCTTTCCATCATGAAAATTCTCCATAATATAAAGTGTTAGTTCTCACTGTCTTTATTTTTCCAATGCTGCCTCTTTTTTTAATCTCCCTTTTTCTGGATTTGCTCTGATTCTTATTTCTTCTAAAAAGTACAAGTTCTTTGCTAAAGATTGTCTCTCTGCTATCCAGTTTGACTGCTTTCTTGTATTAATGAAGTCTGCCCTCTGGTTGATTAGACTGACCATTCCTGGGTAAAAGTGGTTTAGCAGAAACAGCATGCTGGAGTCAGAGATCTTGGATTCTAGACTAGCACTTGGAAAGTTTCTGAGTTTGATCTTTTTATGTAATAGAGGTAGCATCGTAGGATTTTGGTGAGGATCAGATAAAAAATAATGTGTATAAAGAAAGCTGTCAACTGTTGACAGTATACTATAACATTACGTTATACTGGTGCTAGGACTTGTAGTGTGCCTTGCTCTTACTGAAATTTAAAAGTTAATTATAATAAATTTTAAAAACACTGTTTTCAGAGTTACTCGAAGTTAAAAGATGTAACTTTTAATGCACTTTAAAAGTTAATAATCAACAGTTCATGATGAATGTATTATAGCTATCTGCTTTATTATTTGATATTTAGTAATTACCCTAATAAAATGTTGAATTTTATTATACTGATATTATTTGATTTCCAGTTCCATCACATTTTTGTTTAGTTAAGTGAAGTCTGACTCTTTGCACAAGTGGTGATCAATTAAAGAAGATGGTTTGAGAAGTTTCTATTTATATTTCTTAGATAAGTCTTAAGAGAAAGAAATGTGAAATTAAAAATGCAGTTTCCTTTGTGGTTTATTTTGGCATAAGTTTGATATGTAAGTGGAATGATATGTACAAACAGGCTTTGTATAGATTCGTAGCACACAGGTCTAATGAAGTTCATGTGTGCTTTTCTGTCTTCATTTAATTTTTGTTACATGCCTTGCTTATTGGTGATATTTGCAGTGAAAAGAAGAAATTAAAGCAGAGTTCTACTAGTTAACAAATACACGTCTGTGAAAACAGTTGTACAGAACATTATGTAACAGTTTGATAACACCAAGCATTCTTCTTTTTAATTTTTTATTGGATATTATATTTACATTTCAGATTTTATCCCCTTATACCATTCCCCCCACCACCCAGGAACCCCCTATCTCATCCCACTTCCTCCTGCTTCTATGAGGATGTGCCTCCACCTACCCTCCCACTCTCACCTCCCCACCCTCCAATTCCCCACCCCCCACCCCCCTCGGTGTTCAGCCTTCACTGGACCAAGGATCTCCTCTCTCACCTATGCCTGACAAGGCCATCCTCCCCTACATATACAGATGGAGTCATGGGTCTCTTCCTATGTGCTCCCAGGCTGGTGGTTTAGACCCTGGGGAGCTCTGGTTGGTTGGTATTGTTGCTCTCCTCATGGGGCCACAAACCCTTTCAGCTCCTTCAGTCTTCTCTCTAACTTCTCCATTGGGAAACCCCTTGATCAGATCAGTATTTAGCTGTGAGCATCTGCCTCTGAATATGTCAGACTGTGGCAGACCTCTAAGGAGACAGCTATATTAGGCTCCTGTCAGCATGCACTTCCTGACATCCACATCAGCATCCTCCTTTGGTGACTGCACATGGGATGGATACCCAGGTGGAATGATCTCCAGACGGTTCTCCAGACAGTCCCACACTTTGTCTCTATATTTGCTCCCTTGAGTACTTTGTTACTCCTTGTAAGTAGGACCGAGGCATCCACACTTGGTCTTCCTTGTTCATGAGCTTCATGTGGTCTGTGAGTTGAATCTTGGCTATTTCAAGCTTTTGGGCTAATATCTGCATATCAGTGAGTAAATACCATGTGTGTTCTTTTGTGATTGGGTTACCTCACTCAGGATGATATTTTCTAGTTTCACCCATTTACCTAAGAATTTCTTGAATTCATTATTTTTAATAGCTGAGTAATACTCCATTGTGTAAATGTACCACATTTTTTTTGTATCCATTCCTCTGTTGAAGGGCATCTGGGTTCTTTCCAGCTTCTGGCTATTATAAATAAGGCTTCTATGAACATAGTGGAACATATGTCCTTATTATATGTTGGAGCATCTTCTATTTATATGCCCAGGAGTGGTATAGCTGGGTCCTCAGGTAATGTTATGTCCAGTTTTCTGAGGAACCACCAGACTGATTTCCAGAGTGGTTGCACAGTCTTGCAATCCCACTAACAATGGACGAGTGTTCCTCTTTCTCCACATCCTCACCAGCATCTACTATTCTTAAGTTATTGCAGGTTTTTAAAAGTTACCTCACTGTTACAATTTAGATGGTGGTTCTATTTTCTAGGTACAGATTTTAATTTAAAATTTTCTCAGTTATAAAGATAACTATTTAATATTTTTAACATGTAAGACTATTTACCATAAAACTTGTTTATCAAGAGATTTAAAAGATTAGTCACAGACTGACAGAAAATAATTTAAACATCTGATAATTGTTACCTAAAAGAACACTTAAAATTTAAAATTGAAACAGCCTGATAAAAATGAGCTCAAGAGCTGGGCACGCCTTTAATCCCAGCACTTGGGAGGCAGAGGCAGGCGGATTTCTGAGTTCCAGGACAGCCTGGTTTACAGAGTGAGTTCCAGGACAGCCAGGGCTATACAGAGAAACCCTGTCTCGAAAAACAAAAACAAACAAACAAACAAACAAAAAGTTTAAGACCTGATTAGGTGCCTCCTCAAGGAAGGTAAAGGGTTTTAAGCACCTAGTGGAGCTGCTGGAACAAAATACTATAGACCAGTGACATGAGTCGCAGACATTGGCTAGGCATGGCGCATGCCTTTAGGCTAGCACTGTGGAAGGGAGAGGCAAGAGAATCTTCATGGGTTAGGATCAGTTTGGTCTTGTCTTTTAGTAGGTAAATAAACTATAGTAGGTAGAACTCTGAAAAGATATAGAGGAAACTTAAGTGTAGGTTACTAAGTGAAATAAGCCAATATGAAAAGGCTACTATAGTGTGTCTCCAGCTTTGGGAAAGACAAAACTATGAGGACAGTGAAAAGGTCAGTGCTTACTGTGGTTTAATACAGAAGATGAATAGGTAAAAGAAAGATGAGGGATTTTTTTTTTAGGCCAGTTAAAGTATTTTATATTATAATGGTAGGTTGTATATCTTTATATATTGTTTAAACCTATAGAATTTTTAACCAAGAATGAACTTGAAACGAAACTTTAGATGAAGGTAATTTCAGTGTTCATATATTGTTGTAATAGATCACTTTGGGGAGAAATGTTGATTGTGGAGTGGTTACCTGACCAAAAAAACTCAAGGCAAAAAATATTTATTTGTGTTGGTTTACGGCTTCAGACATTCAGCTCATAGCTTGCTTTTTTCTGAGTCTGAAATGAGACAACATCATGGTAGCAGAAGCATGTAGCAGAAGGTATTCACATGGTGAGCAGGAAGTAGTGAGAGGAGGTTTGCAGGGATAAGATGCTACCAAGGACCTTGTGCCCTAGAAACATGCTTCTATCCACGTCCACTTCTCAATTTCCAGAACATCACAAAATAGCATCACCAGCTAGGAGCAAGATCCCAACACACGGGCACTTTTGAAGGGACACTTACTATCCAAACTATAACAACAGGACAGCCTGTACATCCACAGACAGCTCTAACCAAGTTCTCTTAAAAAATAAAGCGTGTTTAATTCTTTTTATTTATAATGGGAAAAAAAAACCCCAAATTTAGGGTGTCACAGCAAGACTTCTGACAGTTCTGACAGAGTTAGCATCAGATACCACAGGTTCAAAGCACACTCCCTAGTCATTGGCTTTACTTTTTATACAGAGTAGTTCCCTAAAGTAAACACATTTCTTGCTTCAAAGTCAGGGGGGCTCCCAAGATCCCTTCTTCTTCCTGCCTCTCACAAGATAGATCCTCATTTCAGATGCTGTATACTGTGGGAAGAGGAAGGTTCTTGTAAGAAACACAAGGGCGAGAGTCTGAACACAGCTTTCCATGCCTTCTCCCTGTATCTTAGTAGTTTAGACCTTACAGACATTTACATCTTTATACATTATGCAGTGTTGAATCTTGTATTTACCGTTTTATCCATGTGAATATTTCTTTGGGTGAAAAAGGAGGACTATGAGCAATAGTGAACAGAGAGAGGGGCTTCGTTACTGTGTGATGCCGCGCACTGTTGGAAGGACACAACGGGAGTTTTTGCCTGTATTGCTTTGTTGACTGTTTTTTTAATAGCAGGTTATGCAAGTTTTAGGTTTCTCTTTTCTCCAAGGAACTGCTTGCTTAACCTTTTTCTTTTGCAGATTGATTACACTGGAACAGAACCTTCCAGCCCCTGCAATAAATGTTTATCTCCGAATGTGACATCTTGTGCTTGTACCATTAACTTCACACTGGAACAGTCGTTTGAGGTCTGTGTTTCAAAGTAATCTGTTAGAAAAGGCATGTTTAAAAAATAATAGTACTGGTTTTTTTTTTTTTTGATAATTTATATTGACAGATCAACTTGGTTTATTGGAATCTATAGACATTTGAAGATCACTCTATATATTTGGTCATTGCACCATTAAATTAATTAAATCTGATAAATGCATTTATTTGAATTCTCTGCGTTTTAGTATTTTGTAGACAAAATCTAAAGCATTTTCATTATTCATGATCTATATTTTAAAGGGCAGATATCATTTTTTTGTCAAGTTTATAATTTTCTTGTGCTTGTACTTTAAAATTATTTCTTGGTACTTTGATTTCTTTTTAGATGGTATAAATTCTTAGCCTTTTAAATTTTTTCTTAATTTTTAAAATAACTTTTAATTATAAAAGAAGTCTTTCTTAAGACATTTATCATCCCATTAGTTAATTGAATTATTTTTGAGGTGTGAAACAGTACCCCAAAATTAAACACTTTCTAAAACTTCATTGGTATTATATAGTTTGGTATTTGGATCCCACCCTGTGTGCACATGTGTGTATGAGTGTGGGTATGCACATTCATGCCTATGTGACATTTAATACTCGTCTCTAGTCTTGGTAAATGAGCATATGGGAAAGAACATAAAATTTCAGAATTGGTTTGTTCTATCCTATACACGAAAATTGAATTTAAAAACATCCTTCAGAAGCCAAGTGGTGGTGGTGCATGGTTGTTGCACACCTTTAGTCCCAGGAGACAGTCAGGCAGATCCCTGTGAGTTTGAGGTCAGCATGGTCTACAGAGCAAGTTCTAGGACAGCCAAGGCTACAGAGTACAAAACAAAACAAAACAAAAAACCCAAAATAACAAAAGAACCTAACCACATTCTTCAGGAAGCAAAGCTGTCACAATACATACCAAGGTTTGAGTGTCCTCATTCAGATTTTCTATATATAGTGATAACTTTAGTAGTTTCTGGTGGATGGAAGCCATCTAGTGGTTACAGATACTCACTCTTACACTAAAGTAAAAGTGCCTTTGGGACTAAGATAAGAAGACCGATTTGGGAGAAGTCTGAAAAGTGCAGTGGTGGGCATACTATAAAGATGCAGTAAGTTTTGGTTTTGTGCAGAATTGAAGAAATGAGAGGGTTTGAGCAAGTTAGTGGTTCCGTTGCTTTTTCCCTATTCAAAACATTTACTTGGGAGAGAGAGATAAGTAGATCTCTCTGAATTTGAAGCCAACCCAGTTTACAAAGTTCCAGGACAGCCAGGGCTGTTAAACAGAGAAACCCTTTCTTCAAACAAACAAACACGCCCCCCCCATGCCCCCCACTTTAGAACTCCTGTTTAAATTTTGTCTTTGTAGGTTTGTTTCTTCACAGATTTTGAATTGGACTAAAACTATTTCAGGGAAATTAAAAGCTAATTTTATATCAGAATTGATTGAGAGGATCTCTTTTTTAGTTTACAAATTGAATTTACTATTATTGTTCTTAATTGAGATGCTATTATTTTTTTCCTAAACATATTTATCATGTTTTTGTCACACAATTTGATACAATTCACCCAAAGATTTCCGTTTTAACACCTTTTATATAGAATGGAAAAGTTTGTTTGCTATTTAACAATCAATATTTTCATTCATTTATTTATGTTTTGATGCATGATATCAGGTATTCTAGATTGACCTTAGACTTGCTGTGTAGCTCAGGTTGGCTTGGAATTTATGATCCCCCATCTGCCTCTTCAGTGCTGGATTACAAGCTTCTGCTACCAGAACCCTTCAGTATCCAGTCTTTAAATGTTTCAAATAAATCACTTCTGTGTTTAGATAGTTTCTTTTGATTGAAAATATGAATATAAAAATAGAGGCTTTAATCAGAAAGCAGAAAATAACATTTTTAACCTATAACAGTTTTAGTCAGTTGATTTCTTAGCACCTTGTAGTTATTTCAATTTATATTTATTACTCTTTTTTTACCAGGATATTTTGAAGTTAACTCCATTAGAGTACCATTTTTGATTATTATTATAAAATATTTTAACAGTGTCTTCTCACAACTACTAATTTACTAATTGCTAATAGTCTATAGTATCCTGGGGGACTATTTGGAGGGCAGAAGGGAACCCAATGTGTAGCTGCCAGCAGCCACAGTCGAACCGGGTTCACCTGCAAGAGAGGCTGGGGATAGAAGAAGGGACAGGAGGGCTGGAAGAGATGAAGCCAGGACAAAGTTCTCTGATCGAGGCTCAAGGTTTATTGTTTGACCATCAGATAAAAAGGGGGAAACCCCACTCCCACAAGAAGAGTTTCTTCGGCCCAGCACTTCAGCCTAGCAGCATGGGTGAGGGGTATGCATCCTTAATTGAAGGCTGGAGGTGTTTCAGCAGGCAATCTATTTAACTCATCTCAGGTGGTGGCAGACTGCAGGTCTTCCCAGGTCGTCTTGTTATATGGTCTCTTGTGGTAAACAGCTTTGGGCCTGCTCAGGCTGGCAGGCTGGCAGGTTGGGGGAAGGACACACCAGTGCAAGATGAGAGGAAGCATCATGAAGAAAGTACTGGGATCCATGTTTGAGGTCCTCATGCTCACACAGCATTTTCTTTATCCAGTGAGCCATCTGTCCAGACTGCACAGAATACTTAATGGATAGTTTAGAAGTTTATATATATATATATATATATAAAGAATTGAACTTCATTTACAGTTGCACACTTTATTTTTTGTTTGCTTATGTTTTGTGGCATTGGGGATTGGATTCAGGGCTTCACACGTGCACATACCAGGTGAACACTATTACTGAGCTTTACTCCCAGTGCTTAACCAGTGCTTGGTAAATAGCTTTGCAAGCCAGTTAGTAGAGTATGCCTTGGACTTAGCCAATACCTGTTTTGTAGGTGGTAATATTTTACTAAAGTTCACCTAAGAATGTAAGAACTAGAGTGTAGTTGCTCTACTATGAGTTGATTTATATTTAATTATACAATTTTAGTTCCTACTTAACCTTAGTACCTATTTATCACAAATTGTAAACCAGTGAAGTATGACTTGCTTACATTTTACATACATACAAAACAAATATTAACAAAAATTTATGTTAAACAGTGTCCCCTTCTGTTTTCTCTAGGGCAATGTGTTTATGTATTATGGACTGTCTAATTTCTATCAAAATCATCGTCGTTATGTGAAATCTCGAGATGATAGCCAGTTAAATGGAGACCCTAGTGCTTTGCTTGTAAGTAGAATGATGAAATATAGATATGTGGCTTCTGTGAAGTAAGAACATGTTGTAGATATTCATTCAGAAATGTTATTGAAGACCCCCAAACTCGGGAGACCCTTATTCAAGTCTCGGGAAATCACCCAAAAACCGCAAGACGCCATACCTGGATGCAATCAACAGAGGTTTATTAGGGAGAGTTGGCCAGCCAACGGTCAAATCGCTTGGTCAAATCGCTTGGTCAAATCGCTTGTTTATGTAGGAGCGGAATTTGACAAAAGACCAGCAAGCTGAGGGGCTTTATAAAAGGGAAAACCACAAACCAGGGGAGTGTGGAGGGGACTGAGGTGTTGTCAAGGATACATAACATAAACATAGCAGAGAATTCCAGAGGAATGCAACCTAAGTGAATCAGGGTCATGTGGAAAACACTCTGTATACCCATTCCTCTCAAAAATGTGGTCTTGTCATGTCACTTGCCCAGCTATTTCTCAGTTGTTGCCCTGTCACTTGCCCAGCAATTTCTCAGTCTCACCTAGATGACTTGCATTTTTCTTTGTGATCAGAGACGTGTCTTCCTGCTTTGGGCCTTCCCTACCCACAGGTGGGTTCTCTTCCCTGAGGCTTGAGGAATGTTAATCCAGCAAGTGTCTCTGACTCAGGGATAATGTACTCCTCCAGGAATGTATCCCGGGGCAATGAAGGCCTGAAATCTTATATTCAGTTCTACTTTCTGGAACTAGTGAACCTGCGTTCTTTTGCTCAGGTCTAGGGGTCATAAAAACTTTCTATATTTTTCATGCCCTTTCAAGAAAAGCCTGTATATATTTTATAAAATGATCTTTATAATTTTTCACTCTACATCATTAAGGACTTAATAATCTTAGAGAAGATTAAAGTATTACTTGCTATTTCTAGTTTTAACAGAAATTTTTAGTTGAAATGCTTTTTCTTAAATGCCCACAAAATAATTTCTCAGTTCCACTACTGCCTGTTCGTTTTTTGGGAGTTTGGCTTCATCTCTTTGTAATGGGATTTTGATGAGTCTAGTATTTTGGATGTGTCAGTGTGTTCTTTTGGGGTCTATTCATTATTCTTATGCTAGGTAGGAATATGCAGATGAACTGTTTTTAATTTCTGGATTTGTCCTTCGAAATTGAGTAACTGTCGTATTTTTTAAACTTTGCACTGTGGGGAGACTAAGCAGGAAAACTTTAAAGCTTCCAGAATTCCCAAGTCTACTGTGTGTGTTTGTAGGAGCAGAACTACAGGCTCTTGGTCACAAGCTCCTTTCTAGTGCATGCCTCTATTCAGGGATCCATGGACGGCATTGTACCTTCCTAACTGTTCAGCTTTTCATAGTAGTGCTTAGTACATAAGTATTTCATGTCATTTTGTCCGTGAGACAAACATTTGAAGACTGGAGTAGTTTCTTGTTTCTTAGAACTTTTCAATCTCTTACAATACACTGTAGAGAGCCAGACATAGTAGTGCATACCTGTAGTCACAGCACTTGGGAGGTGGAAGCCAGGGATGGTAGAAAAGAATTTTAGCGTAGAATCATTCAGAGAGAGCTTGATATTTCTGATGTGACAGCTAGAGTTAGGGATAACTGTCTCTTTTCTGCCTGCATTTCACATGGTACCTGAAAGGACTCAAAGGGGGATTCTCACTCAAGTCTCAGGACGGCGCCCACCCAAAAAACTCATGAAAGACCAACTTGATGTAAACACACGAGGCAGTGTAATATCAGAGCTCTGGGCCAGTCCATATCTCCATATCTCACATAGGGGATAGAGCGACTGACCTCAAGGCTCTAAGAATTAGGACTTACATAGTCAAGGGGTAGGGGAATTGGGAGATTTTTACGTGGGTACACACGATTGGTTGCTTTACATCAGCAGACTGTCCAGTCTAAGTTAGCATAGTATCTAGTTAATTGCAGTTTCTTGGACCTTGAGAAGACCTCAAGGGGAGGGGGAAAGGGTCTGGAGGAAGACCAGATGGCCCATTACTCATTTGGACATATCTCTGTTCTTCTAAGGATGTCCTTGTATACTTTTTATCTATGTGTCTGGCCAAGTCCTTGGGAGGCTCAACAGGCGTTTGTCCTTGGTCCTATAACTCTATATTTTCTGTAACTAATTAACTGGGCCCAAACCTGCTGACAGGCATTTTTTAACTATTTAGGTTAGAAAAAGGAATCACAGGGCCCTGTTATTTTATTAGTTTGGGCCTATTTCAAAATTTTCTTTCGGTACCTACTGTGTGTGGGGGGGGGGGGAGAGAGGGAGAGAGAGACAGAAAGATATCTTGACTGTCCTTGAAATAGCTCTGTAGACCACAGAGATCCACCTGCCTTTGCCTCCTGAGTGATGGGATTAAAGGTGTGCAACACCACTGCCTGGCCCCTGGAAGCAACTCTTATTTTAGGAATTAGCTTATATGATCTTCTAAGGACAAAGTGGCATTTCCTCCACCCCCTGGCCCACCTCCATCCCTTTCCATCAGCCTGTGTTTGTTTGATTCTGGCACCTTGCGAGGTTTATAGTATATATTAAATACTGTTTCCTTGGTGTCTTCTATCCCCACTGGCTCTTACGGTGTTTCTGCCTCCTCTTCCACATAGTTCCCTGAGCCCTGAGGGGAGGGCTTGTTTCTCAAACTATCAGCACTTTGTCCAGTTGTGGGTCTCTATATCAGTTCTCATCTACTGCAGGAGGAAGCCTGTTTGATGTTGGTTGATAGATTCACAGACTGATATGTTCAGCCCTTTTGCTGAAATCAGTTTTCTTCAAAATACTCAGAATACTGAAGAGATATTATAAGACCCCTATCATGTTTTTTCCCCTCTTTTTCTGTGCACATAGTGCTTCTCTCGGTATAAACACAGTGCAAATTCAGGTCAAAGTCAGTCAGTAGTATAATAGTCCAAGACGTTAACTAGAGTTTGTTTGTGTGTGGTGTGTATGTGTATTACATATATAAAGTAAGTTTCAAATTGAGATTATCTTGATTTGTTAAATGCTTAAAAAAATAATTACTGTGGCTTGCCTGAATGTTCCAGAAGTGCTAAGGCCTGTTTTCAGATACACCTTTCAACTGTTCCCTGCCCTTGAGCTCCTTAGTGATGAGTCAAGACCAAGCCTGAAGGGCAAGTACATGTTCTGCTTTGCCAGTATCCTGCACAATGTAAACACTGGTGTAGACTGCTATAGATTATCCCTTTCTTTGTTATTTTAGACTTGAAGATTTAACTCCAAATTACAAAATTTGAAGTGTTGGATGTGTTCGTTTTATAAATGAGAACAAGTTTATCAAGGGGCTTGTCCAAGAAGCTAGAATGTCTAGTGTCTTTATTCCCAGGTTACTATACCCTTTATTTTGTATCACAGCTGCATTGAAAACTAATCATTTAATTTTTGTCAATCAGAAATCTTTGTGGTGGTGGTGGTTTCTGCGTTGATATGAAAATCAAAAAAGTTGATAAGTCATATATAGCTATGTTCAGGTAAACAAATATTTTACTTAAAAATACTGTAATATTAAAGAGTATTTTGAGTATTGAAATGTGGCGTTAGTTTAGAGCTTATTTTCCTTACAGACTCATCGTATACGTTGTGAGTGAGGAAAATACTAATTAAAAAGTAACTTTTAATTAGTAATTAGGACTAGCTCATCATCTTCCCAGAGATCTAGATGATAATTTCTCTCTCTTTTTCCTTTTCAAAACTAGAATCCAAGTAAGGAATGTGAACCTTATCGAAGAAGTGAAGACAAACCAATTGCTCCCTGTGGAGCCATTGCCAACAGCATGTTTAATGGTATGCTAGACGTTAGCATCCCTGTGGGTAAATGATTAGGAGTCTAAATTCACCTTCAAGATAACTACTCAGATAGTTAATAGGATCTTGATGCCCTGTGATTTCCTTTTGAACATTCTTTTATGAGAATGGATTTCTCTCTCTGAGAAGAAAATAGAATTTTTCTCCAATTTCTTATAAGAAAGTAAAAGCCACGGAGTCACTTTTGATAACAGTTGATCATTTAGATACGCATTGTCTGATAGATACACAGTTTGAACCACAAATACAAAAGATTTCAAATTTTCTAGTGCTTATATTAAAAGTCCCCAAAGGAAACAAGTAAAATTAACTAGAATAATTTATTTAATCCAGTGTACCAAAACCAGTGTCATTCAAACATGTTGGTATTACTGAAATATTTTGTGTGTTTTACACCAAGTCCCTGATTTCTGTTTATAACACATTCAAAAGGACTTGTTCATTGTACCATCTGTGTTTCCAGAGCTGAGTACCAAGTACAGGACAGTGGAGCGGCAGGAACTGTTAGGAATGCAGCAGTGGCCAGCAAAAGATAAGAAAGATGTCCTTTCAGCTGTATTTGGATTAGTGTTAATTTTCATGGTCTCCTCACATGTGAAGAGAGTGACCTGAATATGTAGTAAATGAAGACAAGCCCACCTGTGCATTTAGAATTCTAAAATTGCAAAAGTTGATTTACCTCTGAGTAAAGAGTACCTGTTGACCCTCTGCCTTCTCTCTCAACTACTTCTGGAACAAATCCCAGATTCTTATTTCTCATAGAGTAAATCAGGTGCTATGGATTTTTAGTAAATATTAGTAATAATATTAGTAATATCTTCCATTTTCTTGTGCTTAGATACGTTAGAATTGTTTCTGGTTGCCAACGAATCTGATCCCAAGCCTATTCCAATTCCTTTGAAGAAAAAAGGTATTGCTTGGTGGACAGATAAAAATGTGAAATTCAGAAATCCACCTGGAAGAGAGAGCCTCCAAGAAAAGTTTAAAGGTAAAACATGACCAGTATCCCATTCGTCTAAAAGTGGGCTTAGTAAGGTGACCTAAAGTTTGTCTTAAGAATCTTAATTTTTTTCCCTAAAGAACAGCATTTTCTTTCTCAACATTATACCAAGTTATGTAAGTGTTAAAATGTACTAAAATTGTAATGAAAATGTGTTCTTTTAATTGTTATTTGAATTTCTCTGGTATTTTTTAGCTGTAATCCTTATAAACTACCACAGTTTGTTTTAACAAACTCTTATTTATAATCCACATATAGTTTTGTTTCTCTATTGCCTTAGTTTCATAATTCAATATTTCTTTTTAAAATTTATTTTCACATTTGTGTGTGTGTGTGTGTGTGCGTGTGCGTGTGCGTGTGTATGTACCAAGTACATAAGTGGAAGTCAGAGAACACCTTGTGGGAATCTGTTCTGCTAAGCCATCTCAGTGGCTCATATATTGCTTAATGCTGTATTTTTACATGAAGCAATCTGCCTTTTCCTCGGTATCCTTTTTATATTCTCTTGAGATATTAACTGTTCTTTTTACTTTTTGTTATATAGAGAGTTGGTTTTTCTTTAGATTTTTTAAAGATATCCTTAGGATATGAATATATTTATACCTTTGAATATAAGAAACTATTCAGATTATAATTTGTGCTTTTTCTTTTTTTTTTTTAGTACTGTAAATTTTCACTGAAACTGTTTATAAAATTTAATATTTGATTTTCCATCTCTCTCCCTCCATAACTTATCAAGATACAACAAAGCCAGTAAACTGGCATAAACCAGTATATGAGCTAGACCCTGATGATGAAAGTAATAATGGATTCATAAATGAAGACTTCATTGTCTGGATGCGCACTGCAGCATTGCCTACTTTCCGTAAGTTGTACCGTCTCATAGAGCGGAGAGATGACTTACACCCGACGCTACCAGCTGGACAGTACTATTTGAACATCACGTACAGTATCCTTTTATTTTTTGGTTACGTGTACACACAGAGTTTGAAAAGAATTTCATGAAATCCTTATGTCAGTTATGTGACGTGTCACTTTGTGCTTTAGATTCATGTACTTATTTTGTGGTACTGGTAATTGAACGTGGGGCCTGGTACTTCCACTTCTGCATAGATATCAATCAAGCCTTATTTTTTTTTTTTTTAAATTTCAAAGATGTTTATGATGATGATGATGATGTACGCACGTGCACCAGGGTGCATGTGTGCTGGTAAGAGGACACCATAGAGAGAGAACTTGATTTTCTCCTGTCGCCTTTTTACATGGGTTTCAGGAATTGAACTCAGGTCATCAGGCTTGACCAACAGGGCCTTTCTTTACCCACTAGGACATTGCTCTGGCCCAGAAGCAGTCTTTTACAAGAAGGAAGCACTGGTCAGTTCTTTTTATCCCTTGACAGAGTTCAGTGTTTTAAAGTACTTTGCCATCGTTTATATATACACTGAATCTAAAGATTTCCGAATGTTAGCTTTTAAACGTGTGTTGGATCTTTGCACTTTTTATTATCTAAATAAATCATAAGTTCATTCTTTTTGTTTATTTGTTTGAGACCCGGCCTCATCATGTAGCCCTGGATGATCTGGAATTCTCTATATCTATGAGACTAGGCTAGTCTCAAACTCAGATTTGCTTTCTTCTGCCTCAGATGTGCTTGGATTAAAGGTGTGCACAACCACACCCAGCCTAGGTGGGGTTTGTTTTTGTTTTGTTTTCTTTTTTGTTTTGGTGGTGGTTGTGTTTTTTTCTAGTTTGAGTTGCATAGTAAATAGTTAATAGGCCAATTTTCAAAATAAAGATTATCTCTGGTTCTTGGACTCTTGTTTATATAGCTGAAAATGGCCTAATAGTGCCTGACTGAAAGCAACAATGGCTTTGACACTATAGCCGTTTAGGAGCAGTTTTAGATACACAGACTCACTTTATGTGCTGCCGGAAAGACCCACTATTTTGAGAGGATAGCCAGAATATAAGGCAGTACTCTAGTTAGCAGCTAAAAAGATCCTGCACAGCGTACTGGTGTGTGCCAGTGTGTAGCCTAATATAGACCATGGGAGAGGAACGTCTATAGTACTGGGAATTCTGTCGTCAGGAAGAATGTAGGACATCTAAAAGACTTGATAGTTGAACAATAGAGAAACCTGGGGGCTTGCAAAACATTGGGAGCTAGCTGTGCAAGATAAGGAGGGGATTAAGAGCAGAGTTGAATGGAGTTTAAAACAGAAAAAGGAATTTTTAGAGGAAGAAGAGCACGGAGGAACACAGTTGATTTGATACTGTGTCTGATCCTTGGAGAGTTAGATTAAGTAGCACTGATTCTTGCCTCAGGTTAAGATTGATTTCAGTAATTAGAGCAGAGCCTGCCACACCTCCAGACTGGGGCCCCTTCGAGGAGTTTCAGCTCAGATTTTAGTTTTAGTTTTGACTACTCTTTTCAGCATCCTAGAGTGGGCCATGTAAATGTTCATCCAACACTGCTTTCTCCTCTCTTATATCTCCTTACTAGTCAGTTTTGAATTCTGCACTAAGCTATCAATTTTTTGAGCATAAGTTTAGTTATTGTTCCAAATGAACCAGCTAAAACTTGCTTTGTGACCCTCTCCCTAGAGTACTCTGTCCTGTAGGTATGGTTTAAACATGTCGTGTATGTGGCCATCGTGGGTGCTCATTTGTTGTATTTTTCCACATTACATTATCCTGAAGCCTTTAGTCCTTCTTTGGTAATAAGACTAAAACTACCTAAGATACTATATAGAACCGAATTTTATTGTTTTGTTAAGACATTTTGCTTCTACTAGCAACATTAATTTTTTTTTTTTAACTAGATCAGGTCTAGGAATATGTATGGGGGGGTAGAGTGCCTTGCCATGGGCTCAGTGTCTAGTTCTATATAGAGAAAAAAAATTCTGAAGTAGTTTTTAAAGATAGTTTGTTTTGTTTGTTTGTTTGGTTGGTTTTTTTTTTTTTTTTTTCAGTGCCTAGTAGTACATCCCAGCACTTGGGAGGCAGAGGCAGGCCAATCTTTTGTGACTTAAAGGCCAGCCTTGTCTACATAGTTGGTTCCAGCACATGCAGAGCTACATAGCAAGACCTTATGTTTTAAAAACATAACAAAATATAGTTCACTCTCTCATTATCTGTCTGTCTGTCTGTCTGTCTGTCTGTCTGTCTGCCTGCCTATCTATCTATCTATCTATCTATCTATCTATCTTGATTCATAATATACAAGCAAGGTACCCATGTATCAGAATTATATAAACAAGTTATAATTAAATTAAGTGTTAACTTTAGAGCTTGTGTTTGAAACATCATGTAACCACAGACAGACAGTCTTCCTATACCCTTGTCAGATTACCCTGTGCATTCTTTTGATGGACGAAAACGGATGATCTTGAGCACTATTTCATGGATGGGAGGAAAGAATCCATTTTTGGGAATTGCTTACATCACTATTGGATCCATCTCCTTCCTTCTGGGAGTTGTGCTGCTAGTAATTAATCATAAGTATAGAAACAGTAGTAATACTGCTGACATCACCATTTAATTTTATATTCTGAAACCAAATCTACTGCATGTGCATCAAGGCCAGTCCTGTTCAACCTAGCTTTTGAATGCTGATGCCTGGTTAGTATGTCATTTTGAAGTTGGCACATAACTTTAAAAAAAAAAAAGCCTATGTTCTTTGCTTCTTACATATGGGTGGCTTATAAAAATATATGATGGATATAAAAATTAGCTATATTGATTATATCAATATTGTAACTGCTAAAATGACATTCTAATGTCTACTTTTCATTGGGACAGGCCATGTGATGCATAGAGCCTCTTTCATGTGAAATGCGTCTACTGCTTAAACTGTTGACATGATGCTGTATATGTGTGCCTACTGTGTGATGAAAGGGATATGAGATGTATGAGTGTAATGACTTGCTAACCTTTGAAAATTTGGTTACAGTTCAGATTGAAGAAAGACTAAATATAAATAAAACACTTCATCATTTTCATGTGTCCTGTGTAAAGGCTTAAAGTCCCTCTTTGTTGAAGTGGTTCATATGTTACAGTTTCTCTATTATAATTCTCCGATAATGACTTTGATTTCAGACTTTAGATTGTCCAGCATAGAAATTAATATCTAAAGAGGTCAGGTGGGTCTTGGCTAGAATTTTAAATTCCTTCTCATTTGGCTAAAGTGTTGCATTCTGGAGTCCCAAGCTACTTGAAATGTTTGTATGTGACCATTTCCCTGGAAGCTTACACTTCAGAAGGGAAGCAGGGATCTAGGTGAGATGGGCGGCTGTTTGGCAAATCCTCTCCTATGCCCCAACTGTAAACCAGATATAAATGTTCAAAGGAGGCTGTTTTCATTATTGTGGTTTGTAGTGTTAAGATGATTGCTTCTGCCTTGGAAATACCTCAAGCTGTTTTTATTTAGCAGGTAAGTGATTTGACTTAGTATTAATATTCCAGAAAAATTTGAAATCCTGATTTCTTCCATGTTTCATTAAATTTTTGCATACAGGTCTAACAAATGTGGATATGTATACACATTCTCTTTAATGAAGGTAATATTTTGGTTAGTTTTCCTAAGATATACCTTAAAAGATGTTCTATACATTTCCTACTTAAATTCTGGGGGATTTGGAGTATGTACATGATTAAAAAAAAAAAGGTTATAATATATCAATTGAAGTTACTTTATTTTCTAACTAGAATTATTTTAATAGTCTTTTATTGAATAAGTGCTGTAATTTGTTTGCTATGAGACTTATTCCTGAAGTAAATGTAAATTATTTTTCCACATGCATGAAAATGTATTAATCAGAATTGTCTCCATTGCATTGAAATTACTTGTTTTTGAACTAAAGTAACTCATATTTATGTAGTAGAATGCTTATGTTTTCAGACTTTGTAATGATTTCCTTTGATTGTATTTTAAATCAAACAGTCTGGGTAATGTAACAGTTTCGATTAATATGTGCTTAAAAGAAGAAAAAATTCAATGATTCATAGTAGAAATGTGCCACACTTAGATAAGCTTTGTATGACATGAAATTCTGTTAAAAGCTTGTAATTCATGGTGACTTTTAACTTATAAAAATACTACTTGCACAGGTTACTTGATTTATGGATATATGAAAACTTCTCAGGATGAAAGTTCTTCTTTTTCTAAAACTGTTCCGTCAGTTGTTCAGAATACTGTTATTCTGGAAAGTGTCCCTGTTGTATATGATGGTCAGTTTATTTGGGGGATTCTTAATAAGATGTGGGATGTTGCTGCCAGTCTTTCCTAAGTAAGTGCTGGTGAAAGAGGACTCCTACCTAGTCTGCATCTGTCTCTAACTGGGACCAAGGGCTCTGCTGAGGGAAACTGGAGAGTTCTGACATTTTCACAGCTTGGAGAAGATAAAGTCTTTAAAAGTACAGTTGAAGCTTGATCTGTTTTACAAGTGCATTGACGGTTCCTGTGCTTCTCCGGTTCCTGTCATTTGAAACCAACTCCTGTTGTAAATATGAGGAATATGTAACATTCATAGTTAAGAAAATTTGATGTCATTAATATGACTAAGTAGAAGGCTTAGAAAAATGCATTCATTTGCAAGTATTTTGGCACAAGAAATTTTCCAACTGAAAAAAAAATAAGCAAAAGCTAAGATGTTTCATTGAAATCATAAGGCAGTTTAAAATAAACTGGAGAAAATAACTGTTCTAATAGAGAATCATCCAATTAAGAGTCAAGTGAATGTTATTTATTAGATAGTGACAAAGTTTATTTGTAACCTTAATTATATTAAAAGTTATCATTCTATTAGGATGTTTTGTATTAATAAAAGTGAACAAAATTATTTGTGCTGTTTATGTGTCTTACTAAAATAACAATGCTCATTTGTTTTTGCTAATGCTTAGTATTCAGTTTTAACCCGGTCTTACTGAGTCCATGTTTTAACTTGTCCATGTGTACATTTGAAAAAAACATGGTTAAAATTATTCTATTTATATTTATTAATCACTGACAACATAATCAAGACTTATTAATGTTACTGAGGGTTCTTACCAGGACATATTGAGACTGTTACAGTTCTTGGCCGATTGACTAAGGTTGGGATTCTGTCCAAGAGAATGGACAGTGATAGCAGTGAGCAGGCAGTAAGTAAAACCCTTACATAAGAGAGAAGCAGGTGAGAGGCAAGGCTTGGGAGGCAGCTCTGCTGCTGCTACCCTTCCCTCTGGATGGAAATACTGCCTGAGGGTTAGCGTAGGCTCTTTACGTTGCAAAGTTTTGTTCTTTGTAAACGTTGGAGTTTTAAGTGTGAAGGGGGTAAAAGTGCTGCAGTTACAAAGTTTTGATGTATAAATGTCTGTTGTACAGGGAATGATCTAGCGAAGTATTTTAAAGTCCAATTTAGCCCATGCACCCATCAGATAGTAAATGTGAAAAGCACATTTTTCCTAATGTCATTTTAAATTTTAAAATAAATATTTTGTTTAAAACCAAATGAGATGATGGTGATCTTATTTGCATATATTATGTATATTAAGGTGTGTGCAGTTTTCAAAGTCAAATAGTTATTTCTCAAGCCATCATGATGAAAAAGAGTAATCCGTGACATAAGCTTCCTTTCATCCCCAGATTCACATGTAAACACATAAAATAAATATTTTTTAGTTAAGAAGATAAGACATATAAATCATTTTTGACCTTCATATTTCACTAATAACTTGACCACACATACAATTTTAGGTTAAAAGCAGTTTTCTCTCCACTACTGCTTTTGATGAATCTGATCTTAGATGCGTACCTTCTCAGTTTGCTGCATACTTGTTCTGTGTGTTCACTATGTAGTGCTGTCTTCTCCCCTTTACAAAATTCAGTTTGATCTTTCAGCACCATCATCTTTCTGTTGAATTAATACACACTTAGAAAAATTAATTTCTAAGACTTGTTTCATTTCTATAGTTTCTAGAATATTCACAGATGGAGCCTACTTTTTGATGAATATGTTTTGACGTATATGTGTTAATGCTCTGTGTGTATATGTGTGCGCTTGCTTATAGACACAACATTCTGTTTCTGTCCTCCCTAGTCTCCTTTGGCTTTTCCAATCTTTCCACCCTGGCTTCCTTGGTGGCCCCAAAGTCTTGTTGGGGATGATGTAGATATCTAATTTTTGCATGAGCGTTCTGTTGACATTTATTCTCTGCATTGGTCGGTTATGAGCGTCTGTGTAAACCACCATTCACAGCACTAAACTATGAGTACTCTAATAGGAATTTGGAGGATAGTTTGATTCAATGCCCCTTTAGCAGAAAATAGTAGTAGGTCACTCCAGGTGCCTATGAGCTCCTCAACCAGGGCATCTGAGCAGAAACACAGTTTGGATGAGAAGGATATGTCCTGGAGATCTGACTTTTTTTATTGTGTATGCCTTTCAACTGGCGATTTTCATGCCCAGCCCTCAGTATCCTTTGCTGTAACTTTTGCTCCATATCTAAGCTTCTGAGAGAGCCTGTGGACCCACAGGCATGCTTTGTAATGATTCCGTCTTAGGGCTTCTTTAGATTACAGGTTTCTCTGTCTACTTTAATTACAGTACGTTTGGTTGTTATCCACAAATTTGTTGGAATTGCTTATTTCCCTCTTATCTATTTGGGGTTTAAACATTTTTATAAGATTTTTTGGGGTAAACATTTACTTTTATTTCTTCGTATACTTCTGTGAGTTTTAATACCATAATTGGATACTAGACAGGTCCACTGTGTCCAATAAACTCTAGTGAACCATCTCTTCATTATACCCTTGGCCTTGAATAATCAGGTGTGTCCTGTATCTACATAGTTTGTATTCTGCAATATTATCAATAGCATCATACCATCTGCAGTCTTTTCAAGCTAATTTATTTTACTTATGATATTTGAGGTTGATCTAGGGCGAGGTGTCTGTCAGTTTTCCCTTTAGTCTTGTTTGATTGCAGTAGGAGAGAAGAGAGAAAAGTGCTTGAGGTTGCTACACTATCTTCTGTAGTAATGAAGAAAATGAACTCACTTTTACACTTCCAAGCCTAGCATGCTGCTTCTTTCAAGAACCAGAAAAGAAGAAACACAGTCTTAGAAAGCTGTCAAATTATATTTGAACTTCTCCATCTCTCCATTTTGAGAATCAGTTCTCTTTAGTAATTCCTGGAGTGTGTTTTCTTTCCTTTTCACTCAAAGCTTGTAAACAGTAGTTTGATGTTTTCATTTTCAATTTATATTTAGCCTTTCATGTCAAAATTGCATTGTGTTCTGTTTATTGACACCTATCCAAAAGATTCAGTAGAAAGTATATAGTAGATTCATAGACTATTAAGCATTTACAAGCTGTATCTTTAGATTGCATTATCTCCTAAACCACTTACCTGTTCTTTCTAATGTTGGGGTTTCAGTACCTACTTGACATTTTGTTTTGAGAAATTGCTATAGAAAAGATTACAGCAAATTAGGTATGCTGCTTAGCTTTATGTCAACTTGACACAAACTAGAGTTATTTGGGAAGAGAACATCAACTGAGAACATGCCCCTACCAGACTTGCTTATGAGAGGAACATTTTCTTAATTAGCAATTGATGTGGAGAGGGCCTACCCCATGTGAGTAATGCCATTCCTGGGTAGGTAGTCTTGGGAATATATAAGAAAGAAAACTGAGCGAGTCATGAGGAGCAAGCCAGTAAGCAGCACCCCTCTGTGCATCAGGTTCTGCCTCCAGGTTCCTGCCCTGTGAATCCCTCCCCTGGCCTTTCTCAGCCGTGGACTGTAATGTGGAAACTTAGGCAGAGATAAACTCTCCAGGCTGCTTTTGGTCATGGAGTTTTGTCACAATAGAGAAACTCTAAGACAAATTGGTGCTGGGGAGTGGGGGCATTCCTATTATAGACCTGACCATGTTTGGGGGGGACGATGTGAGAGGACTTTGGAACTTTGGGCTAGAAAAAGTGTTGCATGTTCAGAGCTCAGTGGACTGTTGTGTGTCAGCTTGGAAGTAGTGGTACAGATTACGGAGGCTTTGGATTGTGAAATTTAGAAGTTTGAGATTCTCTTAAGGACACTTGTGGAGTCTGATCAGCTGGAGCTGAAGAGCTGCCTGTGATTAATTAACAAATGACCAGAACCACTGAATAAAGAAAAACCTTTGCTTTACTAGAACAGTTGATGTGGGTTATCTGGAGTTGAAAAATTAGTGGTGATTGAGAAGAGACCAGTATCTGGGCTTGGTGGCACAGAACCCAGCACTCAGGAAACAGAGGCAAAGAGGATCTCTGTGAGCTCGATGCCAGCCTGGTCTACAAAGTGAGTTCCAGGATGACACTGACCCTGGAGCAGGGAGTGGGGAAGGAAGGAGAGAGAGAAAGAAATAGGGGGAGCAGCAGCATTTCTTTGGGTTCAGCACACAAGACCTGTGGTCTTGAGTGCTGCTTTTGGAAATATACTGGAGTTTCCCAGGTGGTACTGGTCTTAAAGACAGGAAGGGGTCATGGAGAGCAGCTGAGGCTTGGCATTAGGAGAAGCCATTGAATGTGCAGCCTCAGTTGAAGTAGAAGCCCCAGGATTGACAGGGTCATGGACAAGTTTAGGTATGGCACCGTCAGGCAAGGTTAGAGTCCCTGAAAAGAGCCCAGGTGAGGCTACTGATAAAGTGCAACCCAGTTGCCAGTCTGATGATACCACCACCAAGGACAGCAGCATTCAGAGTAGAGCTGCTTGGAGGCTTGAGGCTCCTAAGAGACAGTTTGTGTGCTGTATATGACAGAGTCAGAGAAATGTCACTGCCAAGCCCTTTGGAGCCCAGAGATCCTGAATGAAAACCAGAATTCTGACTTTGAAGTTTACATTGTTGGATGTTGGTTGTGCTTTGATTTGATTATGACTATGCCCTGGTTATTCCCTCATGGAATATTAAAGTTTTCTTTTTAACTTTGGACTTTTAGAAAGTTTTGAATACTTTAGAGACGTTGGGACTTTTAAATGTTTGAATTTCTCAGACTGTGGGTCTTTTTAAATGTTGGACTATTAATGTGAGATTTTTGGGAGAGGGGAGAACAAGAAAAGAATGGTTATAGCCTAACAGTGATGTGTTCATGTGTCAAGCTGACAAAGGGCCTGTTGGGCTGGCTAGTTTTATGTCAGCATAAAACTGTGACAGAAACTAAAGTGATTTGGGAAGAGAGAACATGAACTGAAAAAAAAAATGCTCCCATTAGATTGGCCTGTAGTAAGTGTGTGGGACATTTTCTAAATTAGTGATTGGTGTTCGATTAACCCATATCTTGTGAGTAGTGCCACTCCCTGATAGGTGTTTTTTGGGAGTATATAATGTGGAGAGCTCTTGGTGACACTTGAAGGATATTGGCAAGAATTTGACATGGGCTAGGACAAGGAAGTTGGCTTAAGAGCTTGATCATCTTGATAAGTCCCCGAATACCATGGGATCTTTGTTCATGCTTTGTTTGTTCCTTGACTACACTGTTTATGCCTTAGACATGGCCACATTCATTGCATGTACCTAGAATGATACAAAAGCATACTGGGAAAAACCAAACCTGCTTCAGCACTTGCTGGAGTGTTGTCTAATTTTCTTTTCTTTCTATAATCCTCCCTCCCTCCCCTGAGACCCTGTTGACTGACTGAGTGGGCTTGGTCAATATAAGAAAAAACTGAGTACACCTTGAGGAACAAGCCAGTAAGCAGCACTCCTTTGTGGTTTCTGAATCTGCTTCTGCCTTGAGTTTCTGACTTTTCTTCCTTTGATCATTAACTGTGATGTGAACGTGTAAGCAAACTAACCCTTTTTCTTTCCAAGTTGCCCTTGGTTATGGTGTTGCAGCGAAGGAATTGAAACCCTAAGTAAGACACTAGGTACCCAATGAATTATTCCCATTCATGTCTGTCAAGGCAAACAAATTTCCTTTTTTACCTTGATACTTTATACAGACATGTTCTTTTCATTATTAGCATCTGGCTTGTGACTGACTATGGGATTCTCTTCCTACTTACCTTCCTTTGTATATATTAGTTATGTTCTGGGCTCTTACACATACTTCTGGAACAAAACAAGCACTTTGTTTAGAGACAGTCAGTCTCTTACTGTGTAGCCCTGCATGACCTTGAACTCAACGTGTAGGCCAAGGTGCCTCAGACCCATAGAGCTCTACCTGCCCTTGCCTCTTGACTGCTAGAATGAATACGTGGACCACCATACATGGCCTTCTAGTGAATTACCATTTTTACTACACATTTTTATGTGTATTCACTGAGATTCTTTTGAGATCCAAGTAATGCACTCTTTCAATTGAAAAACAAGTGATTTATATCAAATTAATCTGTTAATAACACAAAACTAGCAATCATTCCCTACAAGCCTGGCTGTCTTTTTGTTATATGGTGGAGGTGGAATGGCTGCTGGTGGTTGTACTGAGATTCTACTGGGCTACATACACTCCTTGCCCAATGAGTTTCTCTTACTCTTACAAATTAATGTAGAACCCCCTGTCTTTTCAGCTGCTGGTTTTCAAGGTACTGTGTGTCCACTTGCATAGATCCCCTTATTCATCTGTATCCTGCTGCTGCTTCAGTTCAGCCTTCCTTCCTTTCTTGGGTTATTACAGAACCTTCTGACTCTGGCCTAGTAACTTTAACTTGGGTCTTGCAAGCTTTCAAATACAACTAATGTTATCTTAAAATGGAATTTGTATTGTAAGCCTGCACTCCTTAAATCTTTGTTTCTAAAGCACTTTCAAAGTGATACTTAAGTTAGTCATGGCAACCAGCCTTCTTTGAACTACTCCTGTCTTTTTGCCAAACCATGCTATTCATCTGTTCCCCTCTCTCTGCCTGAGTATGCTCTACCAGCTGTTGACTGAGAGTTTTCTTCTGTTGATCTGTTGCTTTTAACAGTAATAGCTAATGAAGTTTCAACGTAGAAACCACAACCACAAAGATTTCTGGTAGAGAAATATTAAGAAATGATCAACCGTCAATCCATTTGTGATACACAGTGAACGGAAATAGTAATCTGGAAGTGAGGACACTAGACATTCTAGTTTCTTAGACACGTTCCTTCATTAAACTTGGATTTATAAAATGAATACACCTAGCAACTTCAAAATTTTAAATTTGGAGTTAAATCTCATGCCAGCAATTCTTCCAAAGAGCCATTCTGTAATATACAAGAAGAACAATAACAAACAATAACAAAGCAGACAACCCCAAACTGATGTTTTGGAAAGGAGCCCATTTTGAAAGTTAACATGTCATTGGATAAATGCAGACACCTGGTATTAAATTTCTAGCATATTTAGGAGGAACCAGTAAAGTCTGATTTATTTCTAGATTAAAATGTACTCTGGGGGAATGAGCAATGTGAATCTGTGGCTGATAATGCAGAAGCTTGCCTGAGAAGTGATTTTGAAAAAGACTAGCACAAAAGGAAAGGCACACAAATTTAAAGAAGTCTTTATTCTGCAGAGAATGTAATAGTAAACACTATTTTGTTTCATATGCGTGCTTTCCTTTTTAAAATGGAATGTGTTTGTAGATGGAATGATCCAGTAATGAGAAAATTGTACTGCCCTAAGTGACGGGGTTGTAAAGATCTGTATCAACAATAGGTACTTTTAATGTGAGCTCTTGGTTCTTATTGGACAGTCAATATTCCTAGGTATGTCAAACAGTATGCATTCACTATTCGTTAGTGGGTCCATCTTTAATAGTGTTAGGGAAATGGTAAATATACAGTCTATTCTTAGAAAACTTACATCCTGTGGTGAAACAGAGACAGTAGCACAAACTTTAATTCCAGACAATAAATGTAGCAAAACCTTACCATACCCCAACCATTGGTATATATGGTAATTATGGTCGATGTTACATTAAATAATCTAGAAGTGGTAGAAAATAAGTCGGTCTTGATAGGTGTTTATAAACTTAGTAAGGAAGAAAACTTAGTGTTAGGGGTAAATTAACATGGAGTAGGTTATGAAGAAAAAAAGTACCCCAGGATTTGAAGGAATTAGACATTACCAGTTCTTATTCACTCAACACTGTTGAACCCGTCTATCATTAGCTTTTACCTGAAATGGCAATGAGGTCGTTTCTAAGTTTGCAAAAGGGTGGAAAGACATTTGTTTTAGTGTTGAGTAGATTATTTTTACTTGTGCATACATTAGGGTGTGCAGAAGAATAAAGGCAGTTGTAAGGAGGAAGAGTTAAGCAAGACTGATGGAAAATGCTAACAGCCTATCTATAAAATACGTGCATCTCTGACAATTCCATCAAGGAGTGAAATGTTCTGCTGATCTGAGAAAGCACAGTCGATATTTGTGTTGAACATAGATTAAAAATGTATTCCCCTCTTTTCAGCGTTTTCCCAGACTCAATAACGAAGCCACCCAGTTCCAGTCTGGGGACACAGGAAGAGCTTCCAGCACAAGGGTTTAGCAGAAGGTACTAGATACCCGTGGATGCCAACACCGGTCTTTCCTATATGATCTTAGCACAAAGACTAACGACTCCCACTTTCATCTGTGGAAAATAAACCCCAAAACTGGACTCTATCCGTGTTAAGAGGAGCTTTTGTATATTTAAGCTTGCACGACGAAGCTTTGACATCCATTGTTCCTTCAGACTGTAAACAATGGCTCAAAGCCGTCTCAAAAGACAACCTACTTTCCGGATAGTCCGGTTGCCCACCAGAGCGTAAGAAGAGGGCTGCAGACATCACGCCTCTCCTTTGCAGGCGGCGTCTGCTTTCAATAGTGATTCTGGGTCCGGCTGCCTGCGCCGTGGTACAGATGGATTCGGAGGTCCGGAGGCTAGACCGGCCGCTGCGAGGAGCCGCTCTGGCTCTTCCTCCGCTCTCTATGGTCGGGAGCGCGAGCCCCTCCTCTTCCCGGAACGAGCACTCTTCCTTGACGCACGCGCAGCGCCAAGAGAGAGTTCCGTTTCCGGTCTGGTGGTTTTCGATTTTTGGCGTTCAGTAGTCGCGGTTGGTGGGCAACAACTGAGCCAAGATGTTGCGGAATCTGCTGGTAGGTAGCTTTGGGGGTTTGGCTGGTACTGGAGTGTCGGGGCGGAGGGTCAGGTACCCTGACAGAAAGCCCCGCTGGGAATGGGGCAGAAGACAGCAGCCGGAGTCACCTTGGCCGCTCGTCCTTTTCTCTGACCTTCCGACCACTCGCCCCCAGCTACTTCTGAATAATCGTAGAGGGAAGAGCAGGATCACATTTGGTTCCTAGTCATTACAGCTTGCTGTTGCTTATTGCGAAGATTGTAGTTCTGATGTAGGCTCCAGTGGGGAAGATGTCGGACACCTGGATACACTAGGCAGAAGGTGGCTTTCTGTTGTCATTTGTTTTGTACCATAGTGGAAAGAGAAACATTTACATGATTCTTACCTGATTCAGAAGTAAGCTAAAGGACTAAATTATAAAATTTTAGGTGGGATTTACTTGGTTTATGACTGAAATGTAATGAATTGCCTTTAATACTTAGTGAATATTTCTCCAAAATTTAAAAAGGTGTGGCCTGATTTTATTTTGTAATTATTTAACAAAACTTTATTAATGTACCAATACCGTTTAGAAAGTGGAGTGCATATTTATTTGACTTAAACAAGACTTACACCCCAGTATTTTTTTTTTTTTTCTTAGATGGCTAGGAGTGTTCTAGCAATGTGCCCTCCACTGCAAAGTAATTTCTCAGTGCCTTGGCTATCCTGGAACTAGCTTTGTAGACTGCCCTAGCTTCTGTCTCCCTAGTGCTGGGATTCAAGTATTTATCTTTCTGTATATCAGTATGTTTTGTTCAGTGAGTATAAAGTACTACTGATTAACTTCAGGCACCGGATTATATAGCTCATGGTTCTGAAGACTTTGGAATGTAACATGAAGCACCGTGCAGAGACTAGACAACATCTGAAAATCTGGATGCTAGTCTTGGACTTTATTACTGACAAGTTCAGTAATGGTCTAAATCTCAGCTTCCTTTCACAGCATGAAGAGTTGGAAGTTGCTTTTGCAGGTTTCTTTAGACTCTAAGTCTTGTTCGATGTATGTGGATTTTCTGTTTCAGGCCCTTCGTCAGATTGCCCAGAGGACCATCAGCACCACTTCACGAAGGCATTTTGAAAACAAAGTTCCAGAGAAACAAAAGCTGTTTCAGGTACTGCAGTATTCTAGGTGATTGTTATTGTAATAGAGCTGAGAAGGTGGAGTAAATCCAGAGGATCTGCTTCTTAGAGGCTCTCAAGTATTTTTTGTGCATAAGTAAGAATATTTGCTGTGTTTAAGAGGTGCTCAGGTGGGAAAAAATGCAGAGGTCAGTGATTTTTTGTGCGTGTGTGTGTGAAGAATTTATGATGAACTGGTAGTCTTTGGGGAATAAGTACATAAACCATAAAAAAGGTTCAGAAACAAAAAATAAGCAGAAATTCAGTAGATGTTACAGGGTATAGCATACCTGCAGGGAAGAGTACAGTAAGTAATCTTAAATGGGGGAGGCTTCTAAGGAAACATCAAAAGTCCCTGGAGAAAAACCAAGACCTAAAAATACACGGATTTATCGCTGAAGGAAAAGAGACAGATAAGCAGCTTAAGTATGGTTGTGTCACTGGTATTCAAAGGATTACAGATCTGTAAGAAATGCAGATTAATCTCACGGTAGCTGTCAGGGCACGAGATGATGATGCCTGTGGAATGCACGGGCATTGCAGTTCTGACTGACTCTTAGCATAGTATTCTGCTCCTTCTGCCCTAACTTCTACATTCTACCTAGTGGATTGGGAAGCTGCAGACGTTTGGAATATGACATTTTATGGGAGCCAGAATATGATTTCTCTGTGTATCTAGATGGAGAACCACTGCTGGTCCCTTCGTACTATTGGAGCAGAAGTCCTGCTGTTTGATGTTGCCTTCAAAGCTATGAAGCCCCTTTCTGGACACAATTTTTTTTTATATACCAGCTTAACCATGTCAGTGTCACCAAGAAATGGTTGTGACCTTGTCATTATCTTTTCAGTTTTGTAGATTTAAGGCTATTTTACCATAACTGTAAATGTTCTTAGAATCAGAAAAAGCTTCTTGTTGGAACAGCTATTGGGACAGAGTCTTCTCAAAGCAAACAGATATGAATGGTAACCCCACTTCTTGCAATCTAAGTAGAAAGATTTAAAATAGATTATGTTTGCCAAGTATGGGAGAAAGATAGCATCAGTCACAGGCTTTCTTACAGGTTGAGCAGTGGTGTATTAGGAACAGAAGTTTAGCTGGCACTGGAAATACTGTAAACAAATCTATCACTTAAGAAGCCTTCACGCTGGGCTTTGGTGGTGCACGCCTTTAATCCCAGCACTTGGGAGGCAGAGTTGGGTGGATTTCTGAATTCGAGGCCAGCCTGGTCTACAGAGTGAGTTACAGGACAGCCAGGGCTACACAGAGAAACCCTATCTTGGGGGGGGTGGGGGGGAGGGAACCCTCACTCAGACACTTCTATACACTTCCTGAATGAGTATAAGGAAATTGAAAAAAGGATTTTTAACCCAACCTATAAATTATTGGAAGATTGACTAATGTAGTTCAGACTTCTTTTCACCCAACAGAATGCTATGTAGCTACTGAAGAGAGAATTAAATGTACTAAAACTGTTCTTTAAAGTAGTGTGTAACATCATTACATAGCATTTTGTATATTAAATATGTATAACTTAAAAGAATTGGTAAATAGTAAGCATTAAAAATAGAGATGTATGCCATAACTTTTAATGGGTGGTATGTTTGGACAAAGGCCCTATACATTAGACTAGTTATCCTTTATAAGTAATTAGATTGGGTATGATTTTTGTTTTATTGTGATGTATAATTTTTCCCTATGCAAAATTTCAAGTAGTAAAGTATTATATATGCTGCGTACAAATAAGATTCTTAAGTAGATATAAGATGATAGACTAGAGTTATAAATCAGCCTCTGCCCCTGATTTGATAAGGGAAAAAAAAATCTTCCTGGGGATTGACTTGTTGAGTTCAAGGATTTTACTTGCTGCTGCTCTGGTTTGTATCATCTCAAAAAGACCTCTTTAGGTCTCAAATTAGCTTGAAAACAATGTTGTCCTTTATAAGTTTGTAAATTTAAGGTAGTAGTAGAGAAAGAATAAAAATTGGAAGCCTCTTAAATTATTTAAATTCTGGAAGTATATGTAGCTGTTGGTTTTATATGAATAATTAATATCCTGACTCTTAACTGGAAACAAGTGACACACGTATCAATGTCTTTGTTTTTTTGTTTGTTTGTTTGTTTTAACCAGGAGGATAATGGGATGCCAGTTCATCTGAAAGGCGGGGCATCTGATGCCCTCCTCTACAGAGCCACAATGGCTCTGACAGTTGGTGGTAAGACATCGTTTTAATGTTTACAAGTCACAAGTAGCTGTGACAGCTTTCTTGCTTTTGATGTGACATGTTTATTGCAGTCTGTATACCATCTCTCTGCACCTCAGATGAGCAGTTGGGGGGCAGTTCAAACAAACTGAACATTTGACCATTAAGCAGGTTTGACAAGCAGGTTTGCGGTTAACAGAGCTAGTTTTCTATGTTCCACTAGTTGTTCTCAACCCCCCGAATCCCAAACATTCACACTCTAATAATAGGGGGTTGAAAAAACAGTTTGTGTTCCTTATTATATTGAAGGATATTGTTCTGCTATATCTACATTTTTAAAATAGAAATGATGAAATTATGTTTCAAATTGTTTGATCACAGATGTGTATGTGTGTTCCCACTAGAAATCCAACCCATAGACTTAGGCATTAGATGCAAACACTGTACCTTTGCTGTATTCCCACCCATTAAGCTTAACAGCAACTTTGCCTTTAACGTTTGAGCTGAACTAAAAAAAAGTGTGTGTACTGAAACCAGAAGTCTTAATAAGCTCTTTCTTCGTGTGTTTCTCAGGAACAGTGTATGCCATCTATCTGTTAGCTATGGCTGCATTTCCCAAGAAGCAGAACTGACGTCATCATCCCAGCTGTCACATGGTTCAGTTTCAGTCAATGCTCGATGGACCAAGAATCTGATGAGTAACTGAGCTCTTCTTTGGGGATCAATATTTATTGATGTGTATTAACTGCCACCAATAAAGCAGTCCTTAACCATTTTTTGTCTCCCTTTTCACTTGAGAATAAATTATTGGTAATACAGTTTTGGGTCAGCAGTTGGCAAATCTTAGATAAGAAAAAATTCTAAAAGTTCTTTGCAAATTTATCTAAAGCACCAAAATATTATCATAATATTTAAGCAAATTTTACTTTTAGCAGCTAGGAATATTTAGTAGATGGTCTTTAACACCATCTGAGCTTAACCATTGAAAGGATGGTACTTTGCTGTCTATTCAGTGCCTTAAGGGCCTGGATGCAGTTCTGGGCGCTGCTCACGTGGAAGTGGGTTTTGCTGGCTCTTACTCCATTTTCTGTGCTGAAGTGTTGGCTGAGTTCTGTCTCAGAATTAGGACTTACTAGGCTGCAAAACAACTGAGTGCTTTTTCTACATTCAGAATGGGTTTTAAATGATTTTATTCTAATCCTTAGCATAAAGCTTAAGAAACTTAATTTATAAAAGTTATGGGGGACTATAGGGAGTCACACATTTTTTCCTTCTACAAGTTGTATCCTGGTTATCTCTGAGAAGCCTGGAGACTACCTGTGTCTAAAAGGTCTCTAAAAGCTGAGAAAGCTCCCCAGTGGCTTAGAACCAAGCCAGTTTCTAGTGGTGAAAGTAACCACTGATAATATTTTGAGAAGAATGGTCTCATTAACTGGGGCGGGGGACTGGTAAGTCTGCATAAATGATTTAAAGTGTTTTATGATGGCATGTGAAAGTCATGTGAGCAGGAAAATAGCTTGGAATCATTAGTAATTACTTGGTTTTGATACCTTATAGATTGACTGTCTCTGGGTTAATCTAGTAACAGTTATACAAGGAAAACTTTCCTGAGACAGTTTGATTGTGTTGCCCAGGCTGCCCTGGAACTCAGTTTTGTTTTGTTTCAGCCTCCAAAGGAACTGGGATTTCGGGTTTAAAACATTTGATCTCTATCTAAACCTTCTAAGAAGTTTATGCCAAAATATTCTGCTTGGGGCCTGATCACATGACCAGATTTCATGTACTGTTCAAGGCAAAGCTACTGCCAAAGTGGGTTTGCAGATGAAGCTGTCTCCGATAATAAATGGCAACATAAGATTTCAAGTCCAGTTTCCTTTGATTGGAAAAGTACACGTCATCTTTGTAGTCTGATGAAATATATTGATGTGCTGCATTGATAGTGCTATACCGTTTACAACAATATGTGCACGTGGGAAAGCCTTAGACTTCCCCTGTGCAAGTGAGGCTTCTAGGAAGATTATTCAGTTACACTTTGATCTCCAGCTTAACATCTACCTAGTCATTTAGCTCATGTCTCTCTCCCCTTCTATTTCAAATCTGATGTCAGGGTTTTACTTCTGAGACTCCTGGTTATTTTCTCTCAGACATGGGAGAGCTTTCCGTATTGTGCTGGACCCTTAGCTTTCGGCCCTGGTTCAGCTTCCAATGGTTCTGATTGTCAAGATTTCACTCAGAACGAGAATGTGAAGAACAGGACCCTCTAATGAACACAGATAGCATCCAGCTATGGATTGTTATGGCTACAGCCACTCAGGTAGCCTGTGCTCTGAGTGGGATGTGGTTACTCCAATGCATAGAAAGCACACGAGAGGCTTTGCCATATACCACACATGCAATACATTTCATGCCCCTGCTGCTAGCGCTGAGAACAAGACCCCGCAGCTTTGCCTCCTATTCACTGTCCATGTCAGTCAACTAGGACAGGATTGGTAGCGCAGGGTTATAATTTGATCTTTCAGCTCTGCTGTCCTTGTAAGATGGCTGCTTTAGCTTAGGTCCTTTTGAATGGTCTGTGAAGGAAGATGGAAGAGCATACTCTGGATACACGTGTTTCCAGCCAGCCACAAAACTTGAGTCTTCATTTCCTTTGTAGTAAGTCACACAAATGACGATTACAGTCATATTTCCCAAAGCAGAGTTGGGATTTGGTTTACTAAAAGCAGAAAGCTGTTAAATTGGTCACTTGTAGCAGAATCAAGTTTCCTATTTTTTGACATAGGGCTTCTTTTGTTTTTTTTCGAGACAGGGTTTCTCTGTGTAGTCCTGGCTATCCTGGAACTCACTCTAGACCAGGCTGGCCTTGAACTCAGAAATCCGCTTGCCTCTGCCTCCCAAGTGCTGGGATTAAAGGCGTGCACCACCACCGCCCGGCTGACATAGGGCTTCTTAGGGGATACAGAATACAAAGGGATCTGGCAACACAAGGGATATAAGAATAATTGGGCTGCTATATGTATGTTTAGTGTTTGTGAATCTTTCCTGCTCTGAGGGAGCCTATTTCCAAAGCTGATAGTTGTGCAGGCATCCAGCCAAGGAATCCTCTGGGATCTCGTTTGCAGCCATGTGAAGAGTACTATCTTGTGAACCTCCATCCAGGATTTAACACGTATATGTCAAAAGTGATAATTCGTGCAAGGAGAATCACATTCCTGACTTTTAGAAAGCTTACAGTGTAGCGAGTGGTGTCAGGGTGGGCCTTATAAAACAAGTTTTATGAAGGGGAAAGATCAAAGGGGAGAGAATTGGTGTGGGATTAAAGACCATATAAGCTGAGAACACCTGTAGCCAATCAGGTATAAGGAGAAAGTCATTTCAGGAATAAGGAGCCACCCAGAGCAAATGCCCTGAGATTTCTGGCCCAGTTCAAAAAAAGGGGGGAGGGGTGAAGTTACTGCTGGTAAGACGCTCATCAAGGAGGGCCTTGCAGTCTTACAAGTAGGGAGCTGTTGCAGGGTTCTTTGCTTTAGAGACAGGACCCTGTCTGACTGCTAAAATAGACCATAAGGCTCAGTGATAGAGCAACTTGTTAGGGTGCTTTCTGCAGCAAATTGCAATAGATGATGGAGGCAGACAGGTGCTTGTTGTGGGGTGATGAACAGCCAGATATGAACAGAGGCAGGTCTTACCAACAACCTGAAGCTTACCCTTTTCTATCTGTCATCCCTGCCTTCCCAATACTGGAAAATCTACTTTTGAAAAAGTACAATTCTAGGCTCAGAAATGGACCACTAAGCTTTATGGACTTTATTGTACAATTAGTGGAGATCACATCCTCTTGTGAGAACTTGAGGTCCATAGGGTGATCTCTTGGAAGTAGGGAGGTAGAACCTAGAAAAGGTCCTTCAGGGGGTGACATTTGAGAGTGGAAAAGACAGCTGAAAGATGAGCATCCATGAACAGGAAGATTGCTTTTCATGGCTGGATTATAGCTGCAGCTGGTGTTGGAACACAGGAGATTGAGAAAAAGAAAAACAGGTCCTGAGAGATCATCACCAGTTAGTTTCTCCACGGAAGTCTTTATATATAAATTGTTACAACACTGGTTATGTTTGATAATTGCAATTTAATGTTGTTTCTGATTTCTGTAGATCTGGCTGGCTATGATTCTGCTTTGATGGCCTCTACTGAATCTGTATTTTTAAAGCAACTCCTTATTAAAGAAATAAGATTTAATTTTGAAGTGTGTGTGTGTGCATGTGTGTGTGTGTGTGCATTTGTTTTCCAGTGCATACACGAGTGCAGGTCCCTGCTAATGTCAGAGGCATAGGTCTGTCTTCCTGTAGCTGATGTACCTGTTGACTGAGCTCTGCACTGAGTGCTGGCAATCAGACTGCTCCTCTGTAAGATCAGTATGTGCTCTTAACTACTCAGACATCTTTCCAGCCCTGCAACTCCTTATCTTAAAAAATAAATAGAGATATTTTTGAAGGATTCAGTTCATGAAGAAAACCAGTCAAAACCCAAGACATTTTCTAATCCTGGTAGATTAGAAATCTTAAAATATTTACAGTTAGATTGCTTGGAAGATAAAGAAATGTCTACTAAAATAGTAATTTTTTAAAAAACAGTGCAAGCTATTTTTAATTATGTGTATGTCTGAGTGTTTCAGTGGATGTCTGCACTTGAGTGCAGTCAGGCTCCTGGGAAGGATCTGGAGCTGTCTTCCCAGGAAGCAGACCAGCCATGAGTGCTAGGAATTCAACTGGAGCAGCAGCACACACCCACAGCGCCGAGCATCTCTGCAGCCCTAAGGTGGCCGTTGTAAAGTCTAAGTGAGGCCTGCTAAAGGGGGGAGACCCCAGACGTGCAAACTTAGCGCACAATATAGACACATGTAAAACTGAATGGAGTATTGACTTGTGATTATAACTATGTCATCGACACAATGACATGTGAGAAGTGACCGAGCCTACTAGCTGAGGATCAAACATTTGTCCTTTGCCTTTAACCTCATTATGGCTTCCTAGGGAAATTTAGCCCATTAATGTAATTAAAGTCATCTATGCAGAGCGGCGGTGCATGTATTTACTCTTAGCACTTGGGAGGCAGATCCCAGCCTGGCCTGTATAGTTCCAAGAGAGCCAAGGAGAGGCCTTGTCAGAAAAAACAAAAAGCAAAAACCCAGTCTGATCATTAGCATGCTTTTCCCATACTACCTATTCCTGACAGCATCTGTTTGTGGTGAGTCATCTGGACTATATAGTAATGAGACCTTTTTACCCAGTACTCATGGTGCTACTCACGGGCGTACACCCTTGTGACCATCACAATGGGTTTTCATGGCTAGCTTTTTGTGTTACTTGGGGCATACTAAGAAGAAAGGGCCTCTCTTACAAGGATTAGTAGGGTTCTTTCTTCCTTCTGTCTATGTTAAGTCTGGAGAAAAACTAACAAAATTCTTATAAGACTGAAAGAAGGGCTGGAGAGATGGCTCAGTGGTTAAGAGCACTGACTGGTCTTCCAGAGGTCCTGAGTTCAATTCTCAGCAACCACATGGAGGCTCACAAACTTCTATAATGGGATCCAATGCCCGCTTCTGGTATGTCTAAAGAGAGTGGCAGTGTACTAACATTCATAATAAATAAATAAATAAATAAATAAATAAATAAATAAATAAATCTTTAAAAAAAAAAAAGACTAAAAGAAAAGCAAGTAAAGGCTCAAGTCACAAGAAGTAATTTTAAATATTTATCAAGTCATAAAAGACTCCTGTGATTCTTTCCCAAAACTTAAGCTGTATTGACTAATAGTCGATTTGTGATAATTCATTTCCATTTCCAAATCAAGCCTTTTAAATTGTAGAAATTTTTGTTGTTGTTGTTGTTATAGATGATTAAATACACAGAGGAAAATAAAGTGGACTTCTTCAGAACCCTTACCAAATACCTCATGCATATAGTTGAAGACATGCCTTCCAGACTTCTGGGGTAGATTCCAGTTCACCAAAATAGCTGTCACAACAAAGTGTGTTACACAAATATTTTGTTTTTCTGTTTCTGTTATGTTTACACTAAACTAGTATAGTTGTTGTGCAGTAGAAAAAAATGTCAAGAAAGCAATTTGTATACCTTAGTTGAAAATTGAGCTAGTGATATGGCTTAGCAGTAAAGGCGTGTGCCCTGCAAAGCTGATGGCCTGAGTTTGCTTGACCCCTAGAACTCACATGGTGGAAGGAGAGAACCAACTTCCACCGACTTCTACATGCATGACATGGCACACACGAGTCTCCCATTTCCACACACAAGTAAATGTAAGTTTTTAAAATTAAAATGCTTGGGGAATCTGGCAAAACGGGTCACGAGGGAAAAGTACACATATATGTGTGGTACATACTCATGTGTACGTACGCACATTAAGTTTAAAAAGTTTTTTTTTCTTTTTTTTTTTAAGACTCCAAATAACCAGAACAATTTTGAGGCACAAGAGCCATGCTGGGGTCTTGTGCTAACCACAGCTCAGTGGTTAGGAGCACCAGCTGCTTTTCCAGAAGACCCAGGTTTCATTCCCAACACCCACATGACAGCTCACAACCCAATACCAAGGGGCCTGACACTGTTCAGGCCCTTGGCACCTTGTATACATGTGGTATGTGGTGCCACATACAAAAATCTTACAAAAAATTAAAATGTGCTAAAGCATCATAATACTCAATTGTACTGCCATAGTAAAACAGCATGTATATGGTACCACATAGAGACATATACTGGAGACAAGATAGCCTTCTCAACAAATAATGCTGTGAAGAATGAAACTAGATTTCTTTCTCCCACTGTATACAAAAGTCAACTCAATGGATCAAAGACTTTAAGATCTGAAGCTTTGACACCACTGGAGGGACATATAAGAGGAAGACTTGCAAAGGCAAGAACTTTCTGAATAAGACTCCAGTATTCCAGGTAATAACAGCAAGAGTTGACAGATGGTCTTGCACAAAAGTGAAAAGCAAAGGAGAAAACAGAATGATGGACTAAATGGAATATATAATGACAAACACCAACCCTCCATAACCCAGTAAAACGGCAAATGTTGGTCTTGGTTTGGGCTTGACTGGGCATTTTTTTGAGATTTGTCTCTATGTGTATATAACCGCTGTGTGAGAAAATTATAATCAATGATTTGATCAGACTATAGACAAATGATGGTTCTTTGCGTTTGCCTGTTTTTCCCATTCTCTCTTTCAGGTGATCTCCCCAGACCCTGTTCAATGCCCTGCTGGACAGGCAAGCAACAACGAAATAATTTTGTTCATCTCTCCCATAGCTCTTCAATGACCAAGTGCTTTAATCCCAGCAAAGTCAGCCTGTCCTTGGGATCTATGAATCCAGGCCTTGACTTCTTGTTAGTGCTGAAGCTCCTGGAGGCATCTATGTCATCTGAAAATCTTATTCAGTGTGGCTGCACTAATCAGTTATCTTAGCTAAAGTGTCTAGACAGCTTGCTTTGGAGAATGTAAGCAGCGTTTCTAACCTTATCTTGCATGTTTACATTGTAGAGGTATTTCTTTTTCTTAAGCCAAGCTGCAGCTTTCTAACTGTTTTCTTCTTCTACAGGATCAGATGTCAGTCCATCATGGTGGGGATGGTATGATACAGCAGGAAGCTCTATATCAGCAGTAAGACTGTTTGTCTAGCATTCATATGCTCTCTGGAGTAATACTTCAGATCTCCTTCAAGAAGCTTTTCTTTGTATTCACAGTATGGCTAACTCTTTGGTCAAGAAGCCTGGCTGTTGGCCTGTTTGGAATTCTGATGCACTTTGCTCACTAGGCCAAACCCTTTCTAGCTCTTGATTTAAGATGAGAGTCTTGTGACTAGTTCTCTCAATGAACGTTTACTAAGCCATGGTAGAGTTACTGATGTAGCCGGGCGGTGGTGGCGCACGCCTTTAATCCCAGCACTTGGGAGGCAGAGGCAGGCGGATTTCTGAGTTCGAGGCCAGCCTGGTCTACAGAGTGAGTTCCAGGACAGCCAGGGCTACACAGAGAAACCCTGTCTCGAAAAACAAAACAAAACAAAACAAAAACCAAAAAAAAAAAAAAAAAAAAAAGAATTAATTTCAGTATTCTTACATCACAGGAATTGGTCCCAAGGAGAGTGAGAAAGATGGTAGAATGGTCATTCAGTGGCACGGTTAGAACTTACACATTTGTTGGTTAAGCTCTCTATTTTATAGACTAGGTTCTTTAATCATCCCACCTCACACACCAACTTACTATAGTAACATGAAAGACCCTTAGCTCCAGATCACTCGGATTTAAAAGTATTTGAAATACTGTGAAAATTACCAAAATTCACAGGACACAGGCATGTCACAAGAGCTCAGTGCTGATAGACTTTCTTGGTTCAGGGTTGCCACAAAGCTTTATGTTTATGTAAAAAATACTCAGTCTCTAAAAAGTGTTAGGAAGGAAGATATGCTTGGAGGGAAACACTTGGTTTTAGGCATTCAGCCCTAGAGTTAGTAGGCACAAAGGAGAAGATGGTACTCCACTAACATTCAACTTTTCTGTGAGCATGGGAACATTTTTATCTACCGCTGCCTTTTCTGCATCACAGATGTGTTTGACAACTTGCACTTCCTAGCTTTATAACCTGTGCCTGTCAAGCCCAGGCTGGTAGCAGAATACCATACACTGAGTTCTACAAGTGACAGCTTGTTCCTCACAATTCCAGAGACAGGACAGTCTCAAGGGAGCAGCCCATTTAGGTCCTTGTAAGAACTCTCTCTGGCTTGCAGATGCAGCCTTCTTGACACAGCCCTACAGGACCTTTCCTCCTGGTGTGTGTACCAATAACAAGATACCAGGATGCTGTAGAGGAGGCTCAGTGATAGTCCAGTATTTATGGTGCTTCAGGAACCAGAAACTTTGAACCAGACCAACTACACGTTGCAATGAATATTTACATGTAAAGCTGTTTGGGAAAAAAAATTACACACACACACACACACACACTGCAGTTTCTAATGCCACTATGATGTAGAACTGTGTGATGGAGAGGTAGGAAAAATGGAAGAACATTCATGAGCATAAGGTGGAAAGAGGTGGGGCTAGAGGTGACAGATGTGAGAGAAGGCTTCAGTGGGTGAGGGAATATGTTGCTGAATAGGGCCAACTGGGTGGTGAACATGCAGCCTGAAGCTTGTGCATACTCAGACCCCCTTCTCCCCCAACACACTGTCCATCTGCATGATCGCCCTTGGTTCTGAGCGATGGCAGGATATCAAAGATGAAGAATGGTTTATTTTCTGAAATGAACCTCCTCAAAAGACCTCTATGGTTTGTAGCCACTGCCCCAGGCTATGTTGTTGCTGGAGGCCTTATAGGTCATGTTGATATCTATGGTCTGTGCTACTGCTGAGGGTTATGTTAGGTTCATGCTTCTATTGCAGTGGGAGGTGGGGTGGAGGTGCACATTAATGTCCGTGACCCGTGTTACCATTGAAGGCCATGCTGATGTTGTCATCTAGGCATCCTGAAGCCATGTTGATATTTGTGGGCCATGCTGTCACAGAGGGCCATGCTGGGGTTCATGGTCTATGTTACTACCAAAGGCCAGGTGGATGTCCAGGCCTTTTGATGTCAGTGTGCCAGGCTACCATTGAGGACCATATTGGTTCCATGGCCTGTGTTTTCCTTGAGGATATGTTGAGGTCCTTGGCCTGTGTTGCTGCCTAGGGTTATGATGGTGTCCTTGGCCTGTGCTGTGGCAGAGGGCCATGTTTATGTTCATAGTGTTGCTACCACTGGAGACCATGGTACATCTTTACACTAGAGGCCACATAGATGTCCATGATCCAAGCCCCTGCTGACTCTAAAGGGCAAGGAAGCTACTTTTGCTGTGGTATCAATGACTGCAGACTCATAGTTAAGAAAGAAGGTTGTAGAAGGCTTCTGTGACAATCCTTATCCCCTCCCCACCCCAATTTACAAAAATAATAACCTAGACAGAAAGCATTCAAAGAGAACACTTAAAAATTGTGATACGAATGCACAAGTGTAACTCTCCACAATTGATGGCTTCTGGCAGGGGTGCAGGTGGGGAAGGGCTCAGTTTTCTTTAAGGGGCTGGCTACTGGGAGTTTGACAAAGCTCCTGTGAATATATGGGCAACACAAATTGGACTTCTCTTTCTTTTCTTCTGGTGAGGGAGGGGGGACCTGGGAGGACAGGGAAGTGAGTGTGATCAGTGTACATGATATGACATTTCCAAATAATAAAAATTGTTATGTTGGATTTTTTTAATTAAAGAAAATAAAAGTTTCCATCTTAGGTCAGACAGGCCATGTACCTGTGACAGGGAGAAGGAGAGCAGAACATAACAGCCCAGGAGAAGGCATCATGTGCTTTAAACAAAAAAGTAAATGATCCCTATTAGGGGCTATTGCTGCCTACTTCATTCTCTTTCCTTGGTTTTATTTAACTCTTTAAAACTTTGATAAAGTATAACCTTTATCTCAAGGTTTGTAAGAATATTGTGTAAACTTTCTGTACCTTAGGATTTATAGGTTTGCAGGGTATGCTTTTTAAAATTTGTAAAATCTATAACAATATATGTTACGGGACATCCTCATTAAACTTTATAAATTCCCAAGGCTGTAAAGATCTGTTCATGTTAACAGAATGGATGTTTAATCACTCATGTCTTTGCTATGTTTAACACTAGGATTCTAGAATATTTTAGATAAGAAACAGCATATGTTTAATAAATAAGGGATGTTCGATAAACAGGGTTATAAATTCCCAAGGTCTGCTCAGGCTGACAAACTGACTTGATGTTGCTGCACGTTTAGCTTCTTTGTCTTTGCTAACTGTGTTAAGCTTTAGCTATTTGGATAAACTAACTCATACAAGAAAATGTGGTATTCTATATGGGTAAACTATGAAAGGATAAGAAAAGTAAAGATTGCGGGGCGGTGGTGGCGCATACCTTTAATCCCAGCACTTGGGAGGCAGAGACAGGTGGATTTCTGAGTTCGAGGCCAGCCTGGTCTACAGAGTGAGTTCCAGGACAGCCAGGGCTACACAGAGAAACCCTGTCTTGAAAAAAACAAAAAACAAACAAAACAAACAAACAAAAAAACAACAAAAAAAGAAAAGTAAAGATCCCAGTCTGTCCATGGTCTGTATTTATGGCTTAAATTTTTATTTTGATGTTAAAGAATCTTCAATTAAAATTTGAATTTAAAATTTTAAGGCTCAACCCTAACAGGGATAAAACTGTAAAATCCTAATCTTATTAAAGCTACTAACTTGTTGTAAACTGAAAGATAATTAAGACATGTGAGTTAATGCTTAGTCACCTTATAAATAATCACATTCTTTAATACTTTAAAAAAGAGATTTATTTATTTATTTGTAGGGGGAGGTATTTAGAAAACAGCTCCTGGTCCAGCTTGTTCCTGGGCAGCCACCATATTCTCACTGCTCCTCGGCTCTGGTCAGGATTCCGGCTAGCTAGATGCACAGGCCCTGGCCAGATACCAGTGTGGGGGGATGGCTCTGCCAATCCCCCACGCTGCATCCACAAAGCTCAGCTGAACCCCAGACAATATCTGCTATCCTCACAGTACCCGGTAGAAATGAGACTCTTAAAGCTTAATGATTATCTAAAGGATTTATATATTTAGAAATGCCCAATCAACAAGATGCCCACACAATTAGAGTTGTTACCCATTATTTAACCTTTCGATAGAAGTTGTTACCCAGGACAGTTTTTGACCCATCTGTGGTTCTCCATGGCTGATAGTCTCCTTCTTCCCCTTCCTTTCCTCTATTTCTCCCTCCTCTTCCTCTTTTTCTCCCCTCCCCTTCCTCTCTTTCTCTCCCAGCCCCACCTCTTCTTCTACTGCCCAATCACAAGCTCTACTGGAAATACAATGTAGCAGAATAAGTATCCTGCTACATTTATTTATTTAATGTATGTGAGTACACTGTTGCTCTCTTCAGACAGACCAGAAGAGGGCATCGGATCATGAGCCACCATGTAGTTGCTGGGAGTTGAGCTCAGGACCTTTGGAAGAGCAGTCAGTGCACTTAACTGCTGAGCCATTCCTCTAGCCCCCAAATAATCATATTCTTTAATGTTCTCAGAACTATGCTTGTAGTCATGTTAAATACAAATTAATTCATTACAGGGACAATCTTTAGTCTTCTATACAGTTAAGGCTAACTATATAGTCAAGGTTAAGCCTGAAGCAAGTAATTAGAAACAAATAAACTTTATTTAAAATCAGGTATACTTAATAGCTTAGATGATGGCCCTCAGTCTCCTCAGAGATCCACTGAATATGGTATTTAGTGTTTAATGGGCAGAGGGGAGAGGGCGGGGGAGGGCCCTTACCATGATAGATAAAAATGCCAGACCCTTGGGTAGCCCTATGGCCTATGGTCTCCTCTACAAGATCATATAAAGGGGCACAAATGAACTCTACCAGGAGCTCGCTTCAAATATGGCAAAGCTGGTCATTGAGTGAAGACTTGCCCGTTGCCTCAACCATCACCAGGACCCTGACCAAACTGTGGACGAGCAGGACACTGGGGAATTAACTGCCCTCTTTGGCTTGTCCGTGTCGGCCAGTCTTTCAAGTTCCTCATCTACAGCCAAGTCTCTCAGACCTTATGAGTCTGGGAGCCGAAGGCTGATGCAGCTCCACGTGGGGCTGAAGACTCAATGCTGTCCTGTGTGGTGGCTGAAGACTGATGCCCTCTGTCCCCAACAAAGCCATCAAGACCACCATGGAGAAACCTGGGGAACTTTTCAGGGAATTCTTTTGTCACTGTAATTGATACAGAGGACATTGGATTACATATCCTGCTTGAATTCACCTTTCTCAGTTTTGTTGATATTGATGGGTAGTTGTAATGTAACCTTGTCTCTTTAGCAAGCAGCCAGTTCCTTCCTCCCCTTAAGGCTGCAGCTATCTGGTCAGTCCTTCTCCTATGTAAAAATCAGGCATTGCTTTTTCTAGAACTACTTGGCCTCTTTCTGAGAAGGGCAGACTCACAAGCAGATTTATTTGCTTACAGGCTTCATATTGAAAGACAGATACTCAAAACCATCCTTTATTTTAAAAACTTGTCTTCCAATGACTGTTCTCAGTAATCAGCCATCTTTATTTCGTAGTAAATAATGGGGAAAAAGGCTTAACATTTATGTAAGTTGCAAGGGTCTAGAGAGGTATACAAGTGTAAGGAGATGATTTAAGGTATATGAAAAATGAGACTTAAAAATGACAAATGGTGCTAAGACTTCAAAAGTTCACAGTTCACACATATTAATCAATGGAGTTCTCATAAACTATAAATCTAGCCTTGGTAAAGAACTGAGTATCGTTATCATACACAGGTCAAGTGGACTCCAGATAAGGACTCCTGTTAGTCTTGAGTCTGGGCTATTGCCTATCCTTGAGGGTAGGCTCGTTCCTTTCCCCAGGACAACAAGCCTAAAAGTTTCACACATAAGGATTTTCCCTTTGCTCCTTGACGTTACCTTCTGTTCCTAGTCTATATCTGTCCCAGCAGATCTCCACTCAGCTGACACACACCATCCAGGATCAATGCTGTGGCCAGCAAATTGTTCCTAAACTTCCTACACTATGCCAGCTCCAGGTGGTCCTGAAGAATCGGCAAACCCTGGACTTCGTGAAAGCTGATGTAAACCAGTCTAGCCAATATGATTGCTTCCAGTCTTTTCGGGCTGGGCCAGCAAACCAGAGGCTTCTGAAAAAATGCCCCACCATTGCTCGAATTTCTTTGCAGCCTTTGACTAGCATTCCAGACATCTTGGGCCCTGACAATGACGTCCTAATTTCAGCTGAGAAGCAGTTACCGAAAAGAGTACATCACCCTTTATCATTAACAAAAGGCTGGCAGTTAGGTCCAAAGGTCACTGTTTCCCCTCTACCAAAGGGAGTTTGCCTCCCTTATCTCTGGCAGAAGGGACAGGCAGCCACCTGTGGTGCCTGTAAGGCATAGAAGACTCATGCTGGCCTCCAAGCTCCTCCACTATCACAAGTACCTGGTAAAAATCAGAGAGTCATAAAACAGAAAGGGCTCCTTGGGACTGCTCAGATCTGATTGAATGGTTTACTTCATGGTTAGCAAATTTAACTTGGATAAAGTGGGTGTTTATTTTTCTGTCTTGCTATTTTATGCGTCGAATGCTGATTTGTGAATGTCAATGTCTACCCCAACTATACGCCCTGGCCAATCAAAAGAAACCACACTGTAGAGACCAGGGCCCCTACAGATAAATGCCCCAGATTATGATCCAACTCATTTTCTTAGAGCCACTGGGGCACATAGTGGGCTACTGACTTACAAGAATACCATCTTATGATTCCTAAGAATATTTTAATTGCTAAAACTATCATCTCTGGTCATGTGCACTATCTATAAACTAGAGCAAACTGGCCTCTGGACCAGCCATAAATTCTATACAAAGTTATGAGAACTGCCTAGCCACTTAACAGCTATCTGCTTCTGTAAACAACACTTGTTTCCTGCAGACGTCCAGAGCTGCTGCCTTTCTGTATGAGTCACAATTGCAGATGTTGCCTTTAAAAACTTCATCAGATTGGAGGTAGATGCTGCTTCCTGCTACTCTGCCTGAGACAACCCACCACTGCGGGTAAAGATTCTATATGACTTATTCAGGCTCCTCGGGAGATTTTCTTGGCAGGTGTCCCATAACAGCCCCATGATAATATATTGTTTTCAAAACCAGCCATGTTACTTCACATCACCACAGTCTCCCCCTTTCTCCTCGTCTTTACCAACATGAACCTCTCATATGTTTTATAACAATCATCCTAACATGTATAAGACACATCTTACAGTTGTATGATTAGTGTTGCCAAGCACTCTTTAGTGTAGCTGTTTGATGTGTATGTCTTCTGAGAAATGTTTATTGTTAAGGTATTGCCCGATTTTTACAAGTATTTTTTTTTTTATGCATGGGTGCTTTGCTTGCATGTACCTCACTTACCATGTCTGCATGCAATCCTCAAGAGGCCAGAAGAGAATATGGGATCCATTGAAACTGGAGCTCCAGATGTTTGTTATATGAGAGGTGTGGAGCAAAGAAACTACTGACATGACCACTCCATTAGTTGGGGGCTGGGGTGGGGGTGGGGGTGCGGGAGTTGGGGTTGTTAATTGTAAATAAGAAAAATAGCCAGAGGCATCTGGAAGAGTCCAGAGCAGAAAGAAAGGGGAACAGACTGGACATGAACAGGACTAGAGAAGCAGGAATAGCAAGAGAGAGAGAGAGAGAGAGAGAGAGAGAGAGAGAGAGAGAGAGAGAGAGAGAGAGATATTAGGGGTAAGGGGTATCAGAGAATGGGGAATCTGAGGTAAGGAGGGCCAGGAGGCTAGTGTGGGAGCTTTGAAATGTACTCTGGATATTTCATTGTGAGTAGGGACTATAGGGGCCTGGCAGCTTGCATGAACTTAGATATATGCTGATGGCTGCCACAGGTATATGTCAGAGGGAAAGACTGTAAGAGCTAGAACAAAGAGAGTTTTCTGTGAGGTTGTGTCTTCTAGGAATGTCAGAAGCTATACACATAAACTCTTGTTAACATGGCTGCCTAAACATGAGCTGAGCAATTGTGACACCACTAGACATGCCAGAGTGGATGGGGGAAAGACCACAGGCCTCATCCCTACACAAAGAACTACAAGCAACTAAGGAAGGTTGAGAATGGAAGAAATTACTTTTCCCCAGGGAAGGGCACACCAGCTGATTAACTGATACCAAATGATGAGCAGTGGAAATGTACAAGTAAAATTATACAGACTGAGCTGCTTATTCCTAAGAACATATGGGTGTGCATTCAATAACAATGAAAAAAAAGAGACCATGAATTTTAAAGAGAGAGAGGAGGTGCATATGGGAGGGTTTGGAGAGAGAAAAGAGAAAGATGTAATTTTATTATAATTCCTAAAATAGAAAAGGTAAAACCAAACAACCCCCCAAACCAAAACACAATAGTAAAAACACAATTCAGCTGACGAGTTCATCAAAAACCTTGCTGTTATTCTTGAACCAAAGAAAGGAATTAAAAAAGCAGAGATTGTGATGAGAGAGATTTTTCATGGACCACACTGGAACCTTTTTGTATGTGTGATAATATGGTCAGAATAAATTCATAGAGTAAAATTTGAATCACTGATTTTAGATTGTTGATGAAATAGAGCTGTTCTAACTTTTATTAAAAGATAAGGGACCACTTGGAAGATTTTACTTTTTGTTAGAATTCCCATAGAGTAACTGTGTAAACTCTTTCCTGAAGAGTATCATCTGTTGGGTTGATTCTTTTTTTCTATGGTTGTTTAGAGACTAATTTGTTCCCTGGTGACCCAGTTCTAAATTCAGTTCTCAAAAAATCTGTTTCAGGAAATCAAGAAGGAATGCTGTCTGGTGCATTTGGGTGTTATTACATGGTAGTCGCAGTGGAAATCTGCAGTTACTCTCTTTTCCCTCTGGGAAAATTTGGTAATGCAAAGTTATTTGGGGTGCTTTATGATAAAATAATAACAGACAAATAATCTAATCTAAGTTTTCCAAGGTCAGTCATGTAAAATTGGTCAGCGAGAAATATCTACTAAAATGGAGTGTGTCTTAGGGTTTTTATTGCTATGAAGAGACACCATTATCATGGCAGGAAAATATTTAATTGGGACTGGCTTACAGTTTCAGAGGTCTAGTCCATTCTCAACATGGTGGAAAGCTTGGTGGCATATAGGCAGACATGGTGCTGGGGGAGCTGAAAGTTCTATGTCTTGATCTACAGGCAGCAAAAGTGAAAGTGACACTGCCCAGGCTTGAGCTTCTGAGACCTCAAACCCCTCCCCCCAAGCCCCTGGCCCTAGTGACACACTTTCACCAGTGATGCCAGACCTACTCTAAGAAGGCTGTACCTCCTAATACTGACACTCCTTATGGACCTATGAGGGCCATTTTAATTCAAACCACTACATAGTATATGTATCATTATAGTGCTTCTTAAATTGTAGATCTCTGCAAAAGACACACAGAAGCTGAATTCCAGGGACTAGTCATGAAAATAAAAGAATTTGTTGGGTTGCATAGATGTCCCAGTGGTTAACAGAGCTTGCTGCTCTTGTAGGTGATGGAGGCTCAGGTGATTCTCAGGACCCAAGTCAGGTAGTTCACAACATCCTGTAACTGCAGTGTGAGAGGAGAGATGTCTGGTACTCTTGTGTGAACACACATACATATAAATAAAAAGAAAACAAGTTTTTAAAGACAGATTCAAGTTGTTAAAGAAACTAATTGATAGTAATGTATGTATTGGGGAATAATCTAAGTTAATAAAAATTCAAAAAGGCAAGTTGTTTCCCGAGAATTTCATAATTTTATGCTTTTAATAGCTAAGTAATATTCCATTGTGTAAATGTACTATATTTTTTATTACTCATTCATCAGTTGTATCTAGGTCTTTTCAGTTCTTGGCTGTTGTGAAAAGGGCAGTGGTAAATATGTATGAGTGTGTGTCTCTGTAGTAAGGTGCTGAGTCTTTGGGTACATGTCAAGAAGTGGTATAGCTGGATCATATGGTAGACCTATTTCCAGTTTTGTTTTGTTTTGTTTTGTTTTGTTTTGTTTTGTTTTTGAGAAACCTATTGGGAATTTGTTCACACAGTTACAGAGGCTGAATCCTATATAGACCATTTGAAAACTGGAGAATGAGTAAGGTGGATTTCAAATTGGAAGGCCCCAATTTCAAAGGTTGAAACTACAGGAGCCAACATTGGAATTCTTATTCAATTCTTATCCAAAGGCCTGAAAACCATGGGTCGTCATATCCAAGGGGAGGAAAGGAGTATGTCCCAGGTTCAGAAGAGAGCAAAAATTAACACTATCCAAGAAGAATTAATATACCACAAAATGAGGTTTTTTTTTTTTTTTTTAATGTACACAATCTTGTAACTACCCCATAATTATGATGTGGAACATTTCCATCATGTCCTAAGTTTTCATTGTCTTCGTTATCATGCTTCCTCTTATATTTCTCTTTTGATTTTTTTCCCTGCCATTTTGCTAGTGCCAAGGTAGCAAAAATGAAATCATATGTGGCATCCATCCCTGGACAGAATGCATTGAAATCCAACCATGTTGCATATTACCAGCAGTTTGTTCTCTTCATATGTGTTATTCATTGTATGTATAGTCTGTGTTTATCTATTTGATGGATAATATAGTAGCTTCTAGAATTTGTCTATTATGAATAATGCTGGTATAAACACATACAAATGTGTGTGTGTATGTGTGTGTGTGTGGGGGGGCGTGTAGGCCAGAGGTCAATGTCAAGTGTCTTTCTCAGTTGTTTGCCAACAGTCTTTTATTTAACCTGGAACCAACCAATTTGACTAGACTGGCTGGGCAGAAAGTGTTTCCTCCTGCCTCTGCTTCTAGGCCTGAGATTATAGCTATATGCTGCCACACCAGGCTTTTATGTGTGTGCTCGGTGTCTGAACTCAGGTCTCATGATTTTGCATACTTTACCAAACTGAGGCATCTTTCTACTATTTTCAATTATTTTAGGTAAGTATATAGAAATAAGAACAATAACTTTATAAGGTATATAATAACTTTACAGTAAAAAGTTATTTTTTAAAAAATCCATTGTATCAATTTATATTTCTTTTTTTGAGATGTTGAAAGTCTTTATTGGATATTTATTTACATTTCAGATGCCATCCCCTTTCCCCCACTTCCCCTCCCTAGAAAACCCCTATCCCATCCCACACTTCTCCTTTTTGCTTTTATACTATTTTTAAAAATGTTAATCAAAGGCTTTATATGTTTGGTAATGCTCAATAACAAGATGTCCATACAATCAGAAGTGTAACACAATATCCAACCTAGATATATCAACTATCTTTGACTGGCGGAGACACTTGAACATCTGCCTCCATGTTCTCCCCCCCCCCCCAGCTCCTCCTCTCCTTCTCCTCCTCATCTCCTTACTCCTCCTCTTCCTTTCCTTACTCCTCCCACCTTAGCTCCTCCTACATATGACCCTTCCTGTTAAAATAAAACTTTTCTCTTAAAATAAATTAAAGCATAACTATACCAATTTGGGTCAGTAAGGTACAAGATAGACCCAATACCCAGTCCATCATTTTGTTGACTAACCAGAACCTCTGTCATCCCTCCTAACTAAAAGACTTAGTTCTGAACCTGGCCTTTTTTCTTGGCTTTAGAATGAATGTCAGCTGAAAACCATCCTCTCAAATCTTTTCTTTCAAAGTAAATAGCTGGGATTGGCTATGAGACTATAAGTCTTCAACTCAGTCAGAAATCCAGAATGACTGAGTTAACTGAAATTATGAGAAGCACAAAGCATAGCTTCTAAAACTTAGCCAAATTATAGGGACCGCTGAACACCTGGACAGTCCCTATACTACCAAATGTTGGAGTATCCGATCTTCAGCCTTCTGGCCCAGGATCATCTGACAGACCGACCAAGTGATGCAGAATTATTAAGGGCCGATTACTCTGTCTTGGAAGATATAATCAGTCGACTATTCTACAAGTGTGTCCTTTTCTGGACAGTGATTTGTCTGTAGATGGAAAGAGGCAATTCTTGCCTAGTGGCTGTCTCACCACAACTGGAATAACTCCAAAGATGCTCAATTTCTTCTTAGAATCTAAAACAGGAAGCTGTCAGGAGCAGACAGGTCTCTAATCAAAATGAACATTAATACAGAAATGTTTGTAATATCAATTCTGTGGACTTCTGATGTTTGAAACCAACTATCCATGTAAGGCAATCTGGACTGTTGTATGTTAACTCCTCTCAGCTATTTCTAAAGAAAATATAAAAAACACCCTAACAATAAACTCAGAGCCATGAATTTCCTATAGGTCCTTAACTCACAGGCTAACCATCTCAAATCAGTTAAAAAAGTTAAAGAAGGACTGTGTCTAAGCCTTGTGTTCCTAAATGTGTTATATAGGCACAATGCCTATGAGAGTAACAATATTAATCTCACTTTTATAGCAATAAGAAGCTCATAACAATGAAAACCTTAAATTTGAAATCAAAGTAAATTTTGTACCATTTAAGAAATTATAACTTCATCTTAATAACATATTAACATATTATACATATTTCTACGAATAGGTTATGGCTATGCAATAAGTCCTAGCTAATCCTCCCTATTCCAACAAAACCACTACTTTTCCCTAGAAAGACAGCCCAATATTAACCACGTCAGTTCCCAAGCCCAGGGAATAGGGGCGCCAACTCTTCATTAACTTCTTCAAGCTGATTATGGGCATTGAGATATTAAGAGAGGGGCAGGGAGAACAGTAAATTGATAAGCCTCTGACGCTGTGTCTTCACTGCATCCAGCTGGAATTCCAGGACATCAGAGGTTCGAGCAGGTCTGCTCAGCTCACTTGATGAGTAGATACACCGAGTCTGTGTATTCTGCAATATACAATTCTCAAAACAAATTTTAGTATCAAGATAATTTTTTGTTTGAATTCTGGAATCTAGTCTTCTGGGACTGTCTCTGTCATGTCTAATCCATATAATTCTGGGAGTTTCTATGAGGGTGTGCTCCCACCATCTCCCATTTTCACCTCCCTGTTCTCAAATTCCTCAACACTAGGGAATCCAAACTTTCAGGCACCAAGGCCCCCCACTTCCACTGATACCTAACCCCTTACCCCATCCCCCCTCTTCCAATTACTATGAGGGTGTTCTCCCACCATCCTCTCATTCCCACCTCCCTGCTCTTGAAATTCCCCAACACTAGGGAATCCAAACTTTCAGGTACCAAGGCTGTCCACTTCCACTGATGCCTGGCAAGGCCACCCTCAACTACCTATACAGGTGGAGCCATGAGTCTCTCCTTTTGTGTTCTTGGGCTGGAGATTTTAGAATGGCTACTCCAGCTTGTTTCTTAGGGCCATTTGCTTGAAAAATTGTTTTCCAGCCTTTTACTCTAAGGTAGAGTCTGTCTTTGTCACTGAGGCAGGTTTCCTGTATGCAGCAAAATGCTGGGTCCAGTTTATGTATCCAGTCCATTAGCCCAGGTCTTTTAATTGGGGGATTGAGTCCACTGGTGTTAAGAGATTGTTGCTTCCTGTTATTTTTGTTGTTAGAGGTGAAATTATCTTTGTGTGGCTATCTTCTTTTGGATTTGTTGGAAGAGGATTACTTTCTTGCTCTTTCTAGGGTATAATTTCCCTCCTTGTATTGGAGCTTTCCTGCTATTATCCTTTGTAATTCTGGGTTTGTGGAAAGATACTGTGTAAATTTTGTTTTGTCATGGAATATCTTGGTTCCTCAATCTATGGTAATTATAAACTTTGCTGGGTATAGTAGCCTGGGCTGGTATTTGTGTTTTTTTAGGGTCTGTATGACATCTGTCCAGCATCTTCTAGCTTTTATAGTATCTTGTGAGAAGTCTGGTGTAATTCTGATAGGTTTGCCTTTATATGTTACTTGGCCTTTCTCCCTTACTGCATTTAATATTCTTTCTTTGTTTTGTGCACTTAGTGTTTTGATTATTATGTGATGGGAGGTATTTCTTTTCTGTTCTAGTCTATTTTTCATTCCTTAGGCTTCTTGTATGTTTATAGACATCTCATTATTTAGATTAGGGAAGTTTTCTTCTATAATTTTGTTGAAGCTATTTATTGGCCCTTTAAGTTGGGAATCTTCACTCTCATCTATACCTATTATCCTTAGGTTTGGTCTCCTCATTGTGTCCTGGATTTCCTGGATGTTTTGTGTTAAGAACTTTTTGCATTTTGCATCTTCTTTGACAGTTGTGTCAATATTTTCTATGGTATCTTCAGCACCTGAGATTCTCTCTTCTATCTCTTGTATTCTGTTGGTGATGCTTGTGTCTATGACTCCTGATTTCTTTCCTAGGTTTTCTATCTCCAGGGTAGTCTCGGTTTGTGATTTTTTTTTTATTGTTTCTACCTCCATTTTTATGTCCTGGATGGTTTTGTTCAATCCCTTCACCTGTTTGGTTGTGTTTTCTTGTAATTCTTTAAGGGATTTTTGTGTTTCCTCTTTAAAGGCTTCTACCTGTTTACCTCCGTTCTCCTCAATGTCTTTGAGAGTGTTATTTATGTCCTTCTTAAAGTCCTCTATCATCATCATTAGAAGTGATTTTAAATCTGAATCTTGCTTTCTTAGTACTATGGGGAATTCAGGACTTTCTTGTGTGGGAGAACTAGGTTCTAATGATGCCAAGTACCCCGGGTTGCTGATGCTTATGTTCTTGTGCTTGCCTTTTGCCATCTGGATCTCCTTAGTGCTACCTGCCCTGTGTCTGACTGGAGCCTGTCTCTCCTATTATCTTGGCTGTATCAGAACTGTGTGGGGTGGGTGTTACTACTGGGGTAAGAGCTGGGGCCCAAAATCTGCTCAGTGCTCAGGCGCAGACAGGAAGAGCTAGGGCCCAAGATCTGCTCCGTTCTCCTGACCAGGAGTGACTTCCTGGGTCCCTGTGGGTCCCAGTTGTTCCCCATTTGAGGTGGGCATTGCTGTCTGCTTACCTAAGATACTGCCTGGGTTAGAGCACCTGGGAGTCCCGCTTCCTCTAGGTTCTTAGAGATTAGGGGCAGAGCTACAGCCTGGGATCTGCTCAGTGCTCGGGCCCAGACCGGAAGGCTCAATTTATATTTCTGTAAGAAGTACATGTGGTTTCCAGTCCACAGTGCTTTTAAAACAAATATAAATCTCCTTAAACTTGATCTTTGGTTATATTAACTTTTATATATTACTGTTTTAAAACTGTGTAAAAATAAATAGGTAGATATGATGCAGTCTAATTGTTTTGGATTGTCCCAGTAGAATGATGTTGAATAAAATAAATTTCTCTCCCAAATAAATTTCCCAAGTGACATTTTAGACTCAACTATCATTCTGCTGAAGACTAATTTTTTAAAATGATATTTTCTTGAAATAGTAAAATATCCTTTGGAAGCAAATTTGATAAGATTCTTTCACCAAAGTGTATCAGCGTCATTTTTCAGAAGCCCTGCTAAGAGTTGGGGATAGACAGGCAGAATGGGGGCATCTGAGTTTCAGAGCAGCAGGCTGGAGGAGGTCTCGGAGTAGTGATAAAGATAACATCAGAAAATGACATGTAGTCTAGAATGATGTGGTAGGGCCTGTTTTCAGTCTTAGGTTCTGTGAGAGCAGAGGGGAATCTCCAATTTTATCTTGTGAGTCTGCCATGCTAGAGGGAGCCTGTGGGTGTTTGAGAGGGTGTCCATACTGTGATGTACCTGCTGTGTCCTTACCTGTGGTCCCACTACAGCCGTTTATAAATCACCCAAATTT